>NC_057795.1:416950292-417247197 GCF_018294505.1 Triticum aestivum | reverse complement strand
GGGGCACTCGGTCGGGCCGGGCGGGCCGGCCATGGGCCCGCAGGGCCGCGGCGGCGCAGGGAGGAGAGAGAAGGCGGCGCGCTGGTGACGTGGCGGCGAGGGATTGGGTGTGGGCTAGCGGAGGCTGAGGTGTCGTCGCGGGATTGGCCGGGCGACATGTCCGGCGGACATGTCCGGCGCGGATGGACATGTCCGGCGGCGCGAGGGGAGCGGGGCTAGGGTTTCATCTGCGGAAATTTCGGGGGAGGGGCTAGTTTTATAGGTAGAGGGAGCTAGGAGAGTCCAAATGAGGAGCGGTTTTCGGCCATGCGATCGTGATCGAACGACCGAGAGCATGGAGAGGAGTGAGGTGGGTTTTGGGCCACTTTGGAAGCGGTGTTGGGCTGCAAAGAGAAGGAGGCTTTACGGTTACCCGGTTAACCGTTGGAGTACCAAACGAACTCCAAATGGCACGAAACTTGACAGGTGGTCTACCGATGCTATACCAAGGCCACTTGGCAAGCCTCGGTCCATTCCGAGAAAGTTTAACACCCACTCACAACGAGAGATGAAAGGGGAACGCCGGAGGACATAGGAGCGCCGGATTGCAAAACGGACAACGGGGAAAAGGCTCGGATGCATGAGACAAACACGTATGCAAAATGAAATGCACATGATGACATGATAAAATGCAACACGCAAGCAAATGACATGGCAACAATGACGAATAACTGGCAGACACCTGGCGCATCGAATCCAGGGCGTTACACGGCCCCTAGGCCGAGTCGCATCTTGGAGCCGTTGAAGTGCATGCTCCAGTGCGTCGAGTCCGGAGGCGGCGATAGGTACTGGGTCTCGGTCCAGTCGACGAGCAAGTCCGCCAAGGCCTGAGACTTGATCATGGTGCAGGGCTCGTAGAGGATGGTGTGGCCGGCTAGCTCGAGAGCCCACTTGGCGACCCAGCAAGAGGCATCCTGGCTCCCGATGATCTCACCTAGGGGGGCTGTGCTGACCATGGTGATGACGTGCTCTTGGAAGTACTGCTTCAGTTTCTTGGCGGCGAAGTACACGCCATAAGACATCTTCTGGTACTACGGGTAGTTCTGCTTGGAGGCGGAGAGCACCTTGCTCAGGTAGTAGATCGGGCGCTGGACGGCTTGGAACTTGCCCTTCTTTGGTCGCTCGACCACCAGCACCGTGCTGACCGACCGCGAGGTCGCGGCAATATAGAGCAACAACGGCTCCTTCTCGGCTGGCGCGGCCAGGACATGTGTGGTGGTGAGCATGCGCTTGAGGTCTCGGAAGGCCTCGTCCGCATGGTCATTCCACTCGAACGGCGTCATCTTCTTCTTGGCTGGCGCGGCCAAGTAGCCAGTGAATTTCTGGACATCATGCAGCTGAGCCGGCTTGCGCATGTGCTCGATGGCATTGATCTTCTCCGGGTTCGCCTCAATGCCGCGCTAGGAGACAAGGAAGTCGAGTACCTTTCCGGCCGGGACGCCAAAAACGCATTTCTCCGGGTTGAGCTTGACCTTGTACTCGTGCAAGTTGGCGAATGTTTCCTTCAAATCGTCGAGGAGCTTGAGGTGCTGCTTGGTCTTCACCACAATGTCATCCATGTAGACGTGGATATTGCGGCCGAGTTGCGGCAGCAAGCATTTCTACATGCAGTGCTGGAAGGTGGCACCGGTGTTCTTCAAGCCGAATGACATGGTGATGTAGCAATATGCCCCAAATGGTGTGATGAAGGATGTCTTCAAGGCATCGGCCGGGTCTAGCTTGATCTTGTGGTAGCCGGAGTAAGCATCCAGGAAGGACAGGAGCTCGCACCTGGCGGTCGAGTCGATGACTTGGTCGATCCCCGGGAGGGCGACCGAATCCTTGGGACATGCCTTGTTCATGCTGGTGTAGTAGATACACATGCACCAGGTCTTGTTTTTCTTCAGGACGAGGACTGGGTTGGCCAGCCACCCGGGATGAAACACTTCCATGATTAAGTCGGCCGCCAAAAGCTTGGCGACCTCTTCACCGATGGTTCTTCTCTTCTCTTCGGAGAAACGTCGCAGGGGTTGACGGACAGGCTTGGCATCCTTGCGGACATGGAGTTTGTGCTCGGCGTACTTCCTCAGGATACCCGGCATGTCCTTTGGGTCCATGCGACGATATCCAGATTCTCACGGAAGAAGTCGATGAGCTCGCCTTCCTATTTGTTGTCGAGGCGGGCTCCTACGACAACGTACTTGTTGTAGCTGGAGTCTTCTGGGTTTAGCTTTACTTTCTTGGTCTCCCTGGAGGGCTTGAAGGCGGCCTCGTCAGTTGGCTCCGTGGTCGAGATCGGGGCGGCTGCACCTTGCCGGCCAGAGCGACGATCCGGTCGAGCTGGCACCGCTCCTTAGCAATGACCAGTGACTCGGCTAGCTTGGCACTGTCTCGAGCGCACTCCGAGGACTTGCGGTAGTCACCGGTGATGGTGATGAGGCCCTTTGGACCCAACATCTTCATCTTCAGGTCGCGTATGTCGGATTTCGGGTTCTGGCAGACCCTATAGATTCGAACACTGGGGTACGCGCGGAGATTTCGCCCTCTGCCCACCTGCTCCTCACTGCCTCGCTATGATCTAAGCAATCAAAGGAACAACACAAGAGACACAGAGTTTATACTGGTTCAGGCCACCATCATGGTGTAATACCCTACTCCAGTGTGTGGTGTGGTGGATTGCCTCTTGGGCTGATGTTCAACAATACAAGGAAGAACAGCCTCGCGAGGTTCTGTTCTTGGCTGGTGCGATGAACTACTTGGGGAGTTCCGTCGCTCTCTGGATCGATGCCCCTACTTTGTGGTGGCTAGTCCTATTTATAGGCAAAGGCCCTGGGCCTCTTCCCAAATATTGAGCGGGAAGGGCGCCAATAATTGGCCATTTTGAAGGGGAACATCCAGTACACTTATCCTGACTAAAGTTGGTCCTCTCCTGCCAAAGGCTCTGGTGGTGACTCCGGCTTGGGCCCCACGATGACCTCCATCCTGCCGTTGCGACGGTCTTGGTCTTGTTGCACCGAAATGGATGCCTTTGCTTGATGCTCTCGCCTGCGCTTGCTCCCTTTGCACCAAAGAGGAAAGAAGGACACTGCGCGGGCTGGCACCCGCCTGGCGCCCTTGGTCGTCATGGCTTGTGTCACGGGCACCTCGTGAGGCACCCCACCTTGATCTCTCCGCCTCCTTGCGAGCCAGCCTGACGATGCCGTGCCTGAGGAGGCTCCTTGTCGTCCACCCCGCGAGGCTTGGCCCCTCGCGAGGGTCTTGAACTCGTGCTGATGAAGGTGGGCCATGCTGGGCCGCCCCTTGAGCCACGCCGCAGGCCGCAGGCAGGCAAGTCTGGGGACCCCCGTTCCCAGAACGCCGATAGTAGCCCCCGGGCCCAAGGCGCGCCCGGGCTTGGCTGAGCAGAGAAGCGAAGGGGCAAGTGCGAAGCGTCGCGGGCCCTATCAGCCTGCGGCCTTGGGCACCGCATGGTGGTTGATTGGACGTGGGCGGCTCCGCTCCCCCATGACGCCTCGGCAACAACGCGAGCTGACAAGTCCCTCCATGCAAAGCGGGTCATGATTACCTGTGATCATGGGGGCCGGCGGTTGGCCTCTTCTGGCTATAAGTACGGGAAGGCGCTTGCCCTTCCGGTCAATCCCCTCTCGCTTCTCTTCCTTCTCCATGGCTCCGCCAAAGAGGTCCTCGGCCGCGGAGAAAGGAAAGGCCCGCCAGGTGGAGCTTGACTCTCCTCCACCCGAGCGCGGTCAAGGCCGTCCCCGCAAACACCCGGCAACTCCCATGGTAGCTCCCCGCAGTCGCGGAGGCGATCTTCCGCGTGGTGAAGGGTGGCCGGCCGCCGCTGAGGGACGCGCCACGGCCGCGCGACCCCCTAGGCCACGCTCCCACTCGGCAGAGGTACTGCCGGAGTCCTTCATGTGGGCGGCGGAGCCGGCCAGCACCGGGCTCCAACTTCCTCGCTTCCTCCTAGGTGAGCTTCCGGCTGGCGCCCCAGGCGGCCTCTGGCTCCAGCCGGACAGTTGCTGCGACTGAGCCTCCTGGGCTTCACTGGAGGTCTCTGCATCTGGGAGCTTGGCCCTGACCCGCGGCTGGCAAACGTTTGCTCGCGCACGTGGTCTGATCCGGCGGTGCACCCTGCACTTCAAGTTCGACGGTGATGCCACCCTCTACGTGAGGGTGTTCGGGGAAGATGGTCGCCGCGCTGGGTGTTGCCCTGAGAACGACGACTGCGACCGAGGGTCCAGCCCCGACAACGATGGAGACGAAAGCGCGCATGCGGCCGGTGGCGGTCGAGGTTCATCGAGCTTCAACGGCTCTTCTTCGAGCAGCGGCTCCTCCAGCGGTGGCCGCGATCAGCCTCCGCACCGCCGTGCCCGCCTGGAGGGAGGTAGCAGGTCTGCCCGCCGTCGCGCCTCGGTGAAGCGCGAGACGGAGTCCTCCTGAGCTCCGAAGGCAGTTCGAGTCTCCCTCTCGTGAGCTGGTGTCGGGCGAGTCGCGCCTGTTTTGTTTTCCCTTTCCCTGCGTAAAAAAGACAGTAGTGTAGGGCCCTGCGAGGGTGTGCTTGGACTATTGTTGTTTAATTATTGTACTGCCTCCGCTATTCTGGTATTGTGCCTTCATGTCGTACACTAGTGCACAGCAATTACTTAGCTCGGGGGGAGGGCTTGTCGTGACCGTTGCTTCCTGAAGCCGATGGTTCATCGAATGTTCCATGTTCTGCGAGGGTTAGTCTGGTGAAGTAGTTCCCGGCCTCAGCCATGGAGGCGATCGACCCAGGCCCTGTGTTCGTGTCGCAATGCCCGTGGGGCACGGACTGGAGGGGTGCTCCCGTAGTGGACCTGGGTTGGGTAGCCTCGAACAATGTGGGCAGAAAACACTCGCGAGGGTGCCCGCGGTGCTCCCTCGCGAGACTTGCGCGAGAGAAATCGGGGCAGGAGAGCGAAAGAGTCAAAGAGTCACAAACCAAACACGACAACAACTTCAGCAAAACCTCGAATGGGGATGAACAAGCCAACTGCAGAAAGCAAATGAGAAAAGCCGCGTCCAGCACCTAATCTAGTCTTCGACGTCTTCTCACCAGCGCGGAGCTAAGTGCAGCCACTGGGCGTGGCCGGGAGCCCCCGAGGCCCGAGGGCGGCACTCCAGAGACTCCGGGGCGTGTACAGCCCCACTCATTATTACGTGAGAGTGTCATGGGCGGTGAGCTTCACAGGCATTGGCCTTCTTCACAAGCTCCGGGCCTTTCTCGGGAGGATCAACTTCACAGGCGTTCGCCTTCTTCACAGGCTCTGGGACTTTTCCGAAACGCAACAGCTTCACAGGCGTTCGCCTTCTTCACAGGCTCTGGGCCTTTTCCAAAATGCAACAACTACAGGCGTTTGCCTTCTTCACAGGCTCCGGGCCTTTTCCAAAATGCAACAACTTCACAGGCGTTTGCCTTCTTCACAGGCTCTGGGCCATTTCCAAAACGCAACAACTTCACAGGCGTTTGCCTTCTTCATAGGCTCTGGGCCTTTTCAAGGGTAAAATCTCCGAAGATGCTGGATGTTCCACGCGTTCTGGATGGGCACCCCCTCCTGAGTCTCCAGGCGCGCGGAGCCGGGCCTGGAAACATGAAGAACGTTGAACAGGCCCTCCCACATGGGAGAGAGCTTATGCAGTCCCTCCCTGGAGAGGACCCGCCTGAGCATGAGGTCTCCTACCTCGAGTGTCCTGGGGTGGATGTTGCAGCAGTGGTATCGCCACAGCACTTGTTGGTATCTTGTTGCTCGGAGGGCAGCTTCTCGGCGACGGTCCTCCCCCAGCACGAGGTTTATCCCCCGCATGGCGTGCTGCTGCGCCTCGTCAAACGCCAGGACCCATGCGGAGCGACGTCTGACCTCGTGAGGGAGGACCGCTTGAGCTCCGTAGACCAGGAAGAATGGGGTCTCGCCAGTTGGCTTGGTCGCGGTTGTGCGGATGGACCAAAACACAGCTTGAAGCTCGATGTACCAACCTCGGCCACAAGCCTCCAACTTCTTCTTGAATGTCCTGGTCTTGAGGCCCCTCGGGACCTCCGCGTTGGCCCGCTCGGCCTGACCGTTGCTCCGGGGGTGTGCCACCGAAGCGTATCATATCTGCGTTCCAAGGTTAGCACAATATGTTTTGAAGAGGTTACTGGTGAACTGTGAACCGTTGTCAGTGATGATACGGTTCGGCACCCCGAACCGGCTCACGATGCCCTTGATGAACTTGACCGCAGACCCTGCGGGGATGGTGTGGACGGCTTCCACTTCAGCCCACTTAGTGAACTTGTCCACGGCGACGTAGAGGTAGCGGTAGCCCCCTGGCGCCCGAGGAAATGGGCCGAGGATATCTAGCCCCCATACTGCGAATGGCCATGAGAGGGGTATAGTTTGCAGACCTCCAGCCGGCTGATGGATCTGCTTGGCCTGGAGCTAGCAGGCCTCGCAAGCCTTCACCAGTTCGACGGCATCATTGAGCGCAGTGGGCCAATAGAATCCACTGCGGAACGCCTTGCCAACGAGGGTCTGCAATGATGAATGATGCCCATAGTCCCCACCGTGTATATCCGCTAGCAGTTCCTTCCCTTGCTCCCTGGAGATGCAGTGCAGGGACACATCATTCGGTCGCCTTCGGTAGATCTCTCCATCCCTGATGCAGTATGCTGTGGCCTGCTGCGCCACACGCTCCGCTTCCTCTTCATTCTCTGGCAAGATCCCTTGCGTCAGATAGCTCCGGAGCTCCTGATCCAGCACCCCTCCTAAGGCTCCATTGTCAAGAGCAGACGCGCCCCTGAGGCCAGGCCACAAACCGGGGCTCCCGAGGCTGGCGGCTGGGGGAGCTCCTCTCGAGGCTGCGCCGCGCTTGACAGTGATGGTGTGGCCGAGGGCTTGAACATCCGCTCTTCGAAGACGCCAGGCTCCTGAGGTAGTCGCCTGGATGCTCGTTTGGCGATGTCTTCGGCCTCCTGGTTGGTGCCACGGGGCACGTGCTGTAACTCCAGCCCCCAGAACTGCTTCTCCATCCTGCGGACCTCCGCAAGGTAGGCTTCCATGTGCTCATCCCTTGGCTCGTATACTTTGTTGGAGAAGTTGACGAGGAGTTGTGAATCACCCTTGATGGTAAGATGCTTTACTCCGAGGGCGGCCGCGGCCTTCTGCCCTGCTATCAAGCCTTCGTATTCTGCTATGTTATTGGAGACCTTTTCTCTGTGCTGGAAACAGAGTTGCACGGTGTAGTAGAGCTTGTCTTGGGTAGGAGATATAAGCACCGCACCAGCCCCCGCGCCGTGCTTGGAGAATGCCTCGTTGTCGGTGTCAAAACCGGCGGATCTTGGGTAGGGGGTCCCGAACTGTGCGTCTAGGCGGACGGTAACAAGAGACGAGGGACACGATGTTTTTACCTAGGTTCGGGCCCTCTTGATGGAGGTAAAACCCTACGTCCTGCTTGATTAATGTTGATGATGTGGGTTACAAGAGTAGGTCTACCACGAGATCAAGGAGGCTAAACCCTAGAAGCTAGCCTATGGTATGATTGTTGTTCGTCCTATGGACTAAAGCCATCCGGTTTATATAGACACCGGAGAGGGCTAGGGTTACACAGAGTCGGTTACAATGGTAGGAGATCTACATATCCGTATCGCCAAGCTTGCCTTCCACGCCAAGGAAAGTCCCATCCGGACACGGGACGAAGTCTTCAATCTTGTATCTTCATAGTCTTGGAGTCCGGCCGATGATGGTAGTTCGGCTATCCGGACACCCCCTAGTCCGGGACTCCCTCAGTAGCCCCCGAACCAGGCTTCAATAACGACGAATCCGGCGCGTATGTTGTCTTCGGCGTTTGCAAGGCGGGTTCTTCTTCATGCTCCATGTGTTTGCCGGATAGTGTCCGGTTGCTTCATAAATGCTGCGCTCCTTGGCTTCCGCGTCCAATAATGGTCTTCTTCCATGCGTCGCACGAATGCGAAAAGCTAGGGTATTTTTATGTTTTACCCCCTAGCTACGCAAATAAGCTGCCTATAAGAGGGGCGAGGATCCAGATCCAAATCACATCATCCTCCTTCCGCAAGCACTCATCAAGGCGCATCTGACACCAAACCCATTCCAACATGGACAGTCGACGCGGCTCCTCTTCTCGCGCTCCCAGCCCTAAGCCAGGAGATTGGAGGAGATGCTCAGTCCCGCACAGCGAGTTAGTGACGCTCCAAGCAGAGGGATATCTTCCCCCGGCCTTCATGGTTCCGGTTCGAGCCGGACTGGCCACCTACAATGGTGGGAAGCAGGTGGAGAGCACCCCCAATCCCTCTAAAGGAGAGCGGGTGTGCTTCGTCTCCTACTTAATAAGGGGACTCGAATTTCCTATACATCCGTTTCTCTGGGGGCTCCTAGAGTACTACGGACTCCAGCTTCATCACCTTACACCTGCCTCCATTTTGCACATCGCGGGCTTCTTAGCTCTGTGTGTGCTGTTCTTGGGCATTAAGCCCCATTTTGCGCTGTGGAAGAGGCTGTTTTGCCTCGTACCCCGCTCTTACGAGGGGTCGATATATCAAGTGGGCGGAGCCGAAATATGGCGCATCGCCGGGACCGGATACCTGTCCGGGACCCCAAAGAAGACGTCCGAAGATTGGCCTTTGGAGTGGTTTTATATGGAGGACGCTCCGCTGCCGGATCCAGTCCGGATCGGCCTTCCGGAGTTAAGCAACGCTCCCCTGAAGAAACGCCTAAGTTGGTGCCCACGGAGCCCTCGACGAGAAGATGATAGTAGCGTCCATTACTTGATGGGCCGGATACGGCTGCTAGCCCATTCCGGATTAACCATGATCGGAGTCATGGCCACATGCATTATGCGTGGGGTGCAGCCGCTCCAATATAGGGGCCACCCCATGTGGGACTTCAACGGAGACGACGACGCCACCCGTCACGGCCGCAAGGGACCTGGCTCGGCCGACGATCTAGTGAAGATCCTGTCCGGCTTGTACAAGGGGGAGAAGGAGGAATTCCTCTACATGAATCCTCTGAACGGATTTTCCATGAACAACCCTCGGAGCTGGGTAAGCGGTCGCATGCATATCTGAACCGTGCCTTTAAAGGCAATTGTCTTATTGTATGATTTTGACACAGGAACTGCGTCGGGATGTGGAGGGCATAAAAAGCCCAGCCCCACAACCCGAAGACCCAGAAAGGTCCCTTGATCCGGTCTCCGAAGAGGATCCGGACTTAGTGGTGGAACTGATGGACGGGGTGTACCACCAGCTCAGCATAGATAATGCTTTAGTCGCCATTATGGCTGACTACCCCGGTTTGTGTCCGGCTTCCCCGGTGAGTATGACCGAAGTCCTCGTGCCGTTACTTCTTTAATGCTTAGTTCTGACCACTTTGCACCAATGGTGTTCGACAGGAAGCGCCTTTACGGCAGGAAGTCGAGCCCGCGGCGACCGGCCAACAAGGGTCAGTCCGGCCCAGCAGGCGGAAGAGGAGTGCGACGCGAACTGAAACGTCGCCGCAACGGTATGGAGCACCGCTATTTTTTAAGGGAAGGATTCCCAGGAGGTATATTAATGCTTAGAACTTTTCCAGAAAGAGCGCTCGCCAGACAGTGTCCGGAGAGGTTGCCAATCAAGCCTCTGCCAGCCATGCTCCAACGCATGGCCCGGAAGGGGATGCCGACAGGCTGTCCACCACCCGGTCTGAGGTGGAGAGCACCATGAATCACAGGCGTCGCCAGACAGTTCTTCGTGACGCGTGTTTCTCCCCGGAGGCGTTAAATGCCTTTGATGCGGGAAATGCGTACCTCCGTGCCGCTCAAGATGGGTTAACCAGAGCCACGGAGCAGTATGTGAAAGACATACGTGTAAGTAATTTTAATAGTCATATATGCCAGTAGCCCCCAAGACTTAAAATGGTTAAAATAACTAATTTAAGGATTAATTTTTATGCAGGATCTTACGGAGAAGAATACCCATATGTCCCAGGAGCTCCAAGAGTGCAAGGCCCAACTTGAGGCCGCACTGGCCGCCATAGGGGGAGCCACAGAGACCCCCGCTGGTAAGACGTACTTTGAAAAGATAATTAATTAACAAAGTGTGGCGTGAATCTGACAATAATATTGCAGAGGGTGCCGGACTAGATCCGGACAAGCAACAGCTACTGTGTCAGCTAAAGGCTGGCGAGAGGGTGCTTATGAAGGTGCAGCAGGAGAGAAACAAGCTCCTAGATGCCCACACCCAGCTAGGAGAAGACCTGAAAGGTGTTCGGGCCCAGCTGTCTGGCTCCTTGAAGGAGAATCAGCGACTTCATCGCGGCATTTATAGTAACTTCTTGAGCAAATTCCTTTGAAAAGAAGAATTCGGCAAGGAAGTCGTTTGACAGAAATATGTCTTTAGGTGTGCTCACAGGTCACCCTGCGGAGGAAATGCCTGGGTCAACAGGTGACCAACTTCCCGAGCTGGCGCAATTGTTCGAATGTGTTCAGCAGGCAATGAGTGGCGTCGTTCAGGCTTTATGGCCATCCGTCTCCCTACCCGAGGGCCTTGGTGAGCTTGCTGAGAAGCTCCAGGGAGCACGGTGATGCCTTCATTTGTGGAAGATATCGGCCTGCCATCAAGGTGCCAGGGAGGCCTGGGCCATGGTGAAGACGCGCTACCCGAAGGCTGACCCAAACCACATGGCCGAGGTCGGACCTGCGGGGCCTGATGTGAAGGAGATCCCTGTGAGCTTGATGTATGGCCAAGTAGAACTGGCCGCGAAATATTCCCAACAGGACTGTAAATTAGACAGCCTGTTAGATGGGATTGAGGAGGAGTACAATCAGTCGGTTTGACGATGTAATTTGAAATGACATGTAAGATGCCTTCTAGCCGGATTGTAGATCGTTTGTCTTTGCGGACCGTTTCGCTTCAACCTCGGGACCCAACAGTCCGGAGTGTGTCCGAATACCCTTACAGTTATAAAAGAACCGGGGCATGCATGGAGACAAGGCGTCGGGGTCATAATTGCTTTATCAGACAAGTGCCCAACTAGTTATGTTATATTACATGGTTAGTAAGAAACATCTTCCAGGGAGAATAGTTCTGTTAAGGGTTCCTTTCCCTGGGAGGCATGCCCTAAGGTGCAATGCCGGACTGCGAAAATAGGAGAAAAAGCATCTGGGGGCTTATAAATAAGTAAGTAATAAATCATCTTTCAAGTCACCGACCGAATATTCTCTTAAGAACGCTAGCTTTCGGCTTCACCCAGTCTGAGGTACACATCCGGATGACCCGGCAATAACAATCGCAGAGGTGCTCCCTTTACCTCCTAGCCGAACAATCGGGAACGTAGGGGTAAGCACAGGAGCCAGGCAACCCAGCTTGGCCAAAACTTAAGTCATATCGATGCATATAATGGTGAATAAAAGGTACATGCTGAAGTATGACACATGTATTGGGCGTGAAGCCCATATTAATAAGCTTCTGGTAAAGAAGCCCCCAAGTATAATGAGTGCTAGGAGCACATCAAGTGTGTGCGAACAAAGCGCAAATCAGCCTATAAAAGGTATTGAAAAAAAGTGGGAAGAAGGAGGGGGACAAGAGACAGTAAAAAATATAAAAAGGTGGACGGGGGAGTGAGACAAACTCTGAGTCCGGTGTTTAGGCGTAGAATCTTCGGAGACGGGCTGCGTTCCATGGGTTCGGCTCGAGTCAGTTGTCAGATGCTTTACGTAGACGGTATGCTCCACCGGTTAGGACTTGGTCGATGATGAAGGGACCTTCCCACTTGGGCTTAAGTTTGTCCTTTTTCTTGTCCGGCAGGCGTAGGACGAGTTCGCCGACATTGTAAGTTTTGGCCCGTACTTCTCTGCTTTGATATCTTCGAGCCTGCTGCTGATAGAATGTGGAACGAGCCTTTGCGACGTCCCGCTCCTCCTCTAAGGCGTCCAAACTGTCCTGGCGATCCAACTCGGCTTCTCTTTCTTCGTACATGCGCACACGAGGTGAGTCATGAATTATATCGCAAGGCAGAACTGCCTCTGCGCCATACACCATGAAAAATGGTGTGAATCTAGTAGTTCGGTCTGGCCTGGTCCGCAGCCCCCAGAGTACGGAGTCGAGCTCCTCTACCCAGTGCATGTTAGATTCCTTGAGGGACCGCACTAGTCTGGGTTTGATGCCGCTCATGATTAGACCATTTGCTCGGTCGACTTGACCGTTAGTTTGGGGGTGATAGACTGAAGCGTAATCAAGCTTGATGCCCATGTTTTTGCACCAGAGTTTAACCTCGTCGGCAGTGAAGTTCGTGTCGTTATCAGTGATGATGCTGTGGGGGACGCCAAAACAGTGTACTACCCCGGATAGGAAGTCTATCACCGGTCCGGATTCTGCCGTTTTAACCGGCTTGGCCTCCATCCATTTGGTGAATTTGTCCACCATGACCAATAAGTATTTGTTCTTGTGGGTTCCCCCTTTAAGGGGTCCAACCATGTCAAGCCCCCAGACTGCGAACGGCCAGGTAATGGGTATAGTTTTGAGGGCGGTGGGTGGCATGTGGCTCTGATTAGCAAAGAGCTGGCAACCGACGCATCGTTGGACTAAGTCCTGAGCATCTGCCCGGGCTGTCGGCCAATAAAATCCTGTACGGAAGGCCTTGCCTACGAGTGCCCGGGCTGCAGCGTGGTGCCCGCCGAGTCCGGCGTGAATTTCAGCCAGGAGATTCCGCCCCTCCTCTTTGGAGATACAATTTTGAAGGACTCCGGTTGTGCTTTTCTTATAAAGTTCTCCCTCATGGACCTTGTAGGCTTTAGATCGCCGAACTATGCAGCGGGCCTCATTTTGGTCTTCGGGAAGTTCCTGCCGAATTAAGTAGACTAGGAATGGTTCTGTCCACGGGGCAATTACTGCCATTATTTCGTGAGCTGAAGGTGTTATTTCGTTGGCTGAGCCGCCGATTGTGTCAGAATGGTCTGAGTTCGGTGATACAGTTGGCTCTGGACTGTTATTTCCGGACTCCTCTTCCCATAACATGGATGGCTTGAAGAGCCGTTCCAGGAAGATGTTTGGAGGGACGGCGTCTCGTTTCGCGCCGATGCGTGCTAACACATCTGCTGCCTGGTTATTATCCCGGGCTACATGGTGGAATTCGAGTCCTTCGAACCGAGCTGACATTTTTAGGACGGTGTTGCGGTAAGCTGCCATTTTTGGATCTTTGGCATCAAAGTCTCCATTTACTTGGGATATTGCGAGGTTTGAATCCCCGCGCACCTCTAGGCGTTGAATGCCCATGGAGATTGCCATCCGGAGGCCATGTAGAAGGGCCTCGTATTCGGCTGCGTTATTGGAGTCCATGTACATTATTTGAAGTACGTATTGGATTGTGTCTCCAGTTGGGGACGTCAGGACGACGCCAGCCCCCAAGCCAGCCAACATTTTGGATCTGTCGAAATGCACGATCCAATTGGAGTATGCGCCGTACTCTTTAGGGAGTTCGGCTGCGGTCCATTCGGCGACGAAGTCGGCCAGAACCTGCGACTTTATAGCTCGCTGTGGTTTATAGGTTATGTCAAATGGTAAGAGCTCAATAGCCCATTTTGCAATCCTGCCCATTGCGTCGCGATTGTTTATAATATCGTTGAGAGGTACTTCGGAGGCCACCGTTATGGAACACTCTTGAAAGTAGTGTCGCAGCTTCCGGGATGCCATGAACACCGCATATGCTATCTTTTGATAATGTGGGTACCGGGACTTGCATGGAGTTAGAACAGTGGATACGTAGTACACTGGTTTTTGAAGAGGGAATCTGTGCCCTTTTGTCTCTCGCTCGACGACGAGTACCGCGCTGACAACTTGATGTGTTGTTGCGATATATAATAACATAGGTTCGCCCAGGTTGGGCACGGCCAGGACCGGATTTGTTGCCAGTATGGCCTTTATTTCTTCGAGTCCGGCTATGGCAGCATCCGTCCATTCGAAATGTTCGGTGTGCCGGAGGAGGCGGTAGAGGGGCAGAGCCTTTTTTCCCAAACGGGAGATGAAGCGACTTAAGGCCGCTACGCATCCGGTTAGTTTTTGTATTTGCTTGAGGTCTTTTGGAATATCCAATTGTGACAGAGCTCGGATTTTGGCCGGGTTTGCTTCAATTCCTCTACCAGATACGATGAAGCCCAAGAGCTTTCCGGCTGGTACGCCGAAGACGCATTTTTCCGGATTGAGCTTAATGTCATATGCTCGAAGGTTGTCGAATGTCACCCTCAAGTCTTCTACTAGAGTGTCGACGTGTTTAGTCCTGACGAACACATCGTCTACGTATGCCTCTACTGTTTTGCCTGTCTGGGTAGCCAGACATGTTTGAATCATGCGCTGATAAGTTGCGCCGGCGCTTTTGAGTCCGAAGGGCATTGTGTTGAAGCAGAATGGCCCATATGGAGTAACGAATGTCGTTGCGGCCTGGTCTTTCTCCGCCATCTTGATTTGATGGTATCCGGAGTATGCGTCAAGGAAGCATAATGAATCGTGCCCTGTGGTAGCATCGATGATTTGGTCGATGCGAGGGAGGGGGAAAGGGTCCTTTGGACAGGCCTTGTTAAGGTCTTTAAAATCGACGCAGAGGCGCCAGGATTTGTCCTTTTTTGGTACCATTACTTGATTGGCTAGCCAGTCCGGATGTTTTATATCTCTGATGAATCCGGCTTCTAAGAGTTTGGCTAGCTCTTCTCCCATTGCCTGTCTTTTGGGTTCGGAAAATCGCCGAAGAGCTTGTTTGACCGTCTTGAATCCTCTTAGGATGTTTAGGCTGTGCTCTGGCAGCCTGCATGGGATTCCTGGCATGTCTAAAGGGTGCCAGGCAAAAATGTCCCAATTTTCCCGAAGGAATTCTCGTAGTGCGGCTTCGACATCAAGACTTAATTGTGCCCCGATGGAGGCTGTCTTTGTGGGGTCCGTTGGATGGACTTGAAATTTGACTATTTCGTTTGCTGGTTTAAAAGAGGTGGACTTGGACCTCTTATCGAGTATCACATCGTCCCTATCCACCGTGGAGCGCAGCGTGGTTAGTTCCTCTGCCGCTAGGGCTTCGGACAATGCCTCTAGAGCCAGTGCGGCTGTCTTATTTTCAGCGTGGAGTGTTGTATCTAGATCACCGGCAAGTGTGATTATCCCATTGGGTCCGGGCATTTTGAGCTTCATGTACCCGTAGTGGGGTATAGCTTGGAAGATTGTGAATGCCTCTCGCCCTAACAAAGCGTGATATCCGCTACCGAATGGGGCCACTTGGAACGTGACCTCCTCGGACCTGTAATTGTCCGGTGAGCCGAACACTACGTGTAGTGTGATTTTTCCTGTGCAGCATACTTCTCGACTAGGGATTATCCCTCTGAAGGTTGTGCTGCTTCGCTCGATGCAGCTCCAGTCAATATCCATTTTTTGAAGGGTTTCCTCGTAGATGAGGTTTAATCCGCTGTCGCCATCCATGAGTACCTTGGTAAGGCGAAAGCCGTCCACTATCAGACTGAGGACCAATGGGGCTGGTGCTCTAGCTGTTCGGAATTTAGGTTCGTCGTCGGCGTTGAAGGTGATAGCCGTGTCACTCCATGGATTTTCTGTTGCTACTTGGTAGACTTCGGCGAGGCCACGGATTGTTCGTTTTTGCATGTTATTTGATGCGAAAGTCTCGAAGACTATTAATACCGTACCGGTACTACTGGGCTGTTTGCCCGGGGCTAAAAAGCCTTCGCCACTTTTGGCCACCTGCCGTAGTATCCAACATGCTCGAAGGCTGTGTGTTGGAGTGGCGCCCTCCGTACTGTGGATTTTGCAGGGTCCGTTGAGCCAGCCCCCAGTACGGTTCCATGCCCTTTAGGGGGTCTTTGCTTTTTGGTTTTTAACCCAGGTGCCTGAGTATGGCGCACCCTTTTACTTCGGACTAGGGTTGTGGTCAAGGCCGAACTGTCCCAAAACCTAGTTTCGGTGTTCCTGGCACTCTCTACCGCACAGTATTTTTGTACGATAGTCGCTAGGTCGATGAAGCGTGTAACTTCGCAAGGACTTATGGTGTTCATGATTCCCTTGTCCATGCAATTGTTGCAGAAAATTGAAATCGCGCTTTCTTCGCAGCAGTCCTTTATCCTGTTCATAACCAGGAGGAATCTGGCCCAGTAATGATGTACTGTTTCATCGGGCTCTTGCCGTATTCGAGATGGATCGCTTATGTTTGGGTGGGCGGGTGGAATCAAGTTCAGAACCCCGCCCGATCTGAGGCTCAAAGGCCAAGAAGTTTCCGGATTTGGAAGCTTGACTTGCTGGATGCTTTCCAACGAATCTAGTCCGATGCCTGACTCTAAGTTCAGTATTTGATTAGCATCTGTCCCTTCACGGGAATCCGGCTTGGAGGGATCGGGAATCCGGACATAGCTGGTTTTCAACGAAGAAGAAGGGTTGCCGCATTGTTCCTCTACCACGACAACGTGGTGGGTGGCCTGAGAAGAGTTAATCTCTCTCAGATCAGGTTTAAGCCCAATCTGATCGTAGTCTGTAGCGACTCCCAGGGCGGCGATGCGATCCAAGAGCTCGTTTACAGAGGAGAGCTCAATCGGATCTAACTGCTCGGTGAATTCCGGGCTGACGTGAAGATCGCTTTTGATGACCTGAGAGGTCATCGTCGGAGCGGTGGCCGAACGGGCAGTCATAAGAAAACCACCTAGCCGGACAGTTTGGCCGGCGGCCAAAGCTCTCTTGACAACGGTGCCGTCTTTAAAGACGGGAGAAGGCATCCTTCCTGATCGCGACGGCACAGAGGAACTCTCAATGAAAGCACCAATGTCGGTGTCAAAACCGGCGGATCTCGGGTAGGGGGTCCCGAACTGTGCGTCTAGGCGGATGGTAACAGGAGATGAGGGACACGATGTTTTTACCCAGGTTCGGGCCCTCTTGATGGAGGTAAAACCCTACGTCCTGCTTGATTAATATTGATGATGTGGGTTACAAGAGTAGGTCTACCACGAGATCAAGGAGGCTAAACCCTAGAAGCTAGCCTATGGTATGATTGTTGTTCGTTCTATGGACTAAAGCCATCCGGTTTATATAGACGCCGGAGAGGGCTAGGGTTACACAGAGTCGGTTACAATGGTAGGAGATCTACATATCCGTATCGCCAAGCTTGCCTTCCACGCCAAGGAAAGTCCCATCCGGACACGGGACGAAGTCTTCAATCTTGTATCTTCATAGTCTTGGAGTCCGGCCGATGATGGTAGTTCGGCTATCCGGACACCCCCTAGTCCGGGACTCCCTCACCCGTTGAAGTACATGACCCAACCGTCCGGTGCCTCGCTTCCCGGGGAGAGGGATCGATCCTCATCAGCCTTGAGGCCCGGCGCCTCCGTCCACTCTGCTACGAAATCTGCCAAGGCGGCCCCCTTGACGACTCTAGTTGTGCTGAATTCGAGCTGAAATGCTTGTAGTTCAATGTTCCACTCAGCGACTCTTCCAGCTGAGTTAGGGCTCCTGAGCACCCTTTCCAAAGGGTACGCTTAGACAACCTTGATGGGGTGGCCCTAAAAATAATGTCGCAGCTTGCGCGAGGCCACCAATAGCGCGAGGAGAAGTTTCTGAGGCATGGGGTACCGCGCCCTTGCATCTCGCAACACTGTGCTGACGAAGTACACAAAATGTTCAACGAGGTTGGGAACGCTAGTGTCGATGGCGCCCTCCAGAGACCGTGGCACCTCCTGAGACAAGGGAGCCCCCAGTAGCTGGTCGCTAGGGGGAGGGGTTTCCGCTTTCTCGAGTGCGTTCCCCAGCAGCGGCTGATCCTTCTTGGCTATGGCAGCGGTTTCTGCGGGTCTTACTTGTTCACGCTTCGCCTCGACCCGGGCAGATGCCATGGCTTTGTTCCGACGCTCCTCCCTAACTGCCACTAGGGCTGCGCTGGCGGAATAGGGAGTGGGTGCAAGGTAGAGCACCAGGGGTTCCTAAGGGCGCGGGGCCACCATTATCGGAGGGCTGGTTAGGTACCTCTTGAGGTCTTGGAATGCCTTGTCTGCCTCTTCAGTCCATTCAAAGGGTCACTTTTTCTTCATCAGCTGGAAGAAAGGCAGCGCTCGCTCCCCCAAGTTGGAGATGAAGCGTCCCAGTGCTGTCACGCGCCCAGTGAGCTTCTGCATTTCTCTGAGGGTCTTTGGTGGGCTCATGTCCTCGACCGCCTTGACCTTTTCTAGGTTAGCCTCGATGCCTCGGTGGGACACAAGGAAGCCCAAGAGCTTGCCTGAGGGTACCCCAAACACACACTTCTCTGGATTGAGCCGTAGGCTCACGGCGTTGAGGCTCGTGAAGGTTTCCTCCAGGTCTTGTATCAGTTTCTTGGCCTCGTGAGACTTCACCACAATATCATTGATGTAAGCCTCAACGTTCTTCTCGAGCTGCGGGCCCAAGGTGATGTGCATCAGCCGATGAAAGGTCGCCCCTGCATTGTGCAACCCGAACGGCATGCATGTGTAGCAGTACACCCCACACGTGGTTAGAAAGGCCGTTTTTTCCACATCTTCTACCGCCATCTTGATCTGGTGATACCCAGAGAAGGCATCCAAGAAACACAACAGGTCGCATTCGGCGGTGGAGTCGATGATCTGATCGATGCGGGGGAGCGGAAACGGATCCTGCGGGCAAGCTTTGTTGAGGTTGGTGAAGTCGACACACATACGTTCCTTCCCCCCCTTCTTCGGCACAATGACTGGGTTGGCCAACCAATCCGGGTACCGAGCCTTGCGAATGACCCCTGCAGCTTCCAATTTGCGGGTCTCTTGGACGATGAAAGCCTGCTTTTCCGTGGACTGCTGCCTCGCTTTTTGCTTCACGGGCCGAACATTGGGGCACACATTGAGGTGGTGCTCGATTACGCCTCTAGGGATCCCCGCCAGCTGATCGGGCTCCCAAGCGAATACCTTCTTGTTCATGCACAGGAACTTGACCAGGGCCTCCTCCTGCTCGGGCTCGAGGTTGGCGCCTATGGTGAAGGTGGCGTCAGTGGATCGGTCCGTGTTGACCAGCATCTGCTTGGTTTCTGCCTTGTCTTGGGTGAACAACTGCTTCTTCTTTGCCGGCGCAGCCCCCTTGGGCTCAGGGGCGTCCGTGTCGGCAGGTTGCGCCACCGCCGCCGCCTTAAAGGCGAGCTTGAGCACTTGCAATGCATCCCCGGTGTCTCAGCACACGGTGAGGACGCCGCTGCTCCCGGGCATTTTCATGAGGTTGTACGCCGGGTAAGTCCCAGCCATGAATCGGGCCAGAGCCGGGTAGCCAAGGATGGCGTTGTATGGGAGGCCGATGGGGGCGATGTCTAGTCGATTAGCTCCGTGCGGAAGTTGTCCTAGATGCCGAAGGTTATTGGGAGACGGATCTACCCCAGGGAGCTGGAGGATCCGCCCCTGACACCCAAGAAGGGCCGGCTGGGCGGAAGCCGCTCCAGCGGTATGTGGAGGAGGCTGAAGGCTTCAATCGAGAGCACGCTGAGGCCCGAGCCGCCGTTGATGAGAGTCCTGGTGATCGGCCACCTGGAAGATGGTGGGAGTGCATAGCATCGGGAGCGCACCAGAGCAGGCCGAGTTGGAGGGGTGGTCCTTCGAGCCAAAGGCCAGATCGGCCTTGGGCATCGACCGACCTAAGGGAGCCCCCTGCCACATGGAGGCGGCACCGACCTTGCGGACGAATGGCTTGACGTGGCAGCCCGAAGGTGGCGCCTGTGAGCCGCCCAGGAGGGCCGCGACAACCGGGGGCGCCGGCCCTGAGTGCCTGGCGAGGAAGAGGTTGTGCACCTCTTCCCAAGGGGCCACGGAACCCGCCGGTAACTTGTCCGGCCCCCGCTCCTGTCGCAAGGCCGGGGCCAAGGCTTGGAGCCCCCTGGCCCCCGCGCTAGTGCTAACGACCGGAGCGGGTGGCGCGCCGCTGATCGCAAGGCGAGTCATGGTGTCGGCGGAGAGCGGGTCGGCGGAAGGAGAAGCTCTGGTGCACCCCTACCTGGCGCGCCAAATGTCGGATTTCGGGTTCCGACAGACCCTCTAGATTCGAACACTGGGGTACGCGCGGATATTTCGCCCTCTGCCTACCTGCTCCTCACCACCTCGCTATGATCTAAGCAATCAACGGAATAACACAAGAGACACAGAGTTTATACTGGTTTAGGCCACCATCGTGGTGTAATACCCTACTCCAGTGTGTGGTGTGGTGGATTGCCTCTTGGGCTGATGATGAACAATACAAGGAAGAACAGCCTCGCGAGGGTCTGTGCTTGGCTGGTGCGATGAACTACTTGGGGAGTTCCGTCGCTCTCTGGATCGATGCCCCTACTTTGTGGTGGCTAGTCCTATTTATAGGCAAAGGCCCTGGGCCTCTTCCCAAATATTGAGCGGGAAGGGCGCCAACAATTGGCCATTTTGAAGGGGAACATCATGTACACTTATCCTGACTAAAGTTGGTCCTTGCCTGCCAAAGGCTCTGGAGGTGACGCCGGCTTGGGGCCCACGATGACCTCCATCCTGCCGTTGCGACGGTCTTGGTCTTGTTGCACTAAAATGGATGCCTTTGCTTGATGCTCTCGCCTGCGCTTGCTCCCTTTGCACCAAAGAGGAAAGGAGGACACTGCGCAGGCTGGCGCCCGCCTGGCGCCCTTGGTCGTCATGGCTTCTGTCACAGGCACCTCGTGAGGTACCCCGCCTTGATCTCTCCGCCTCCTCGCGAGCTAGCCTGACGAGGCCGTGCCTGAGGAGGCTCCTTGTCGTCCATCCCGCGAGGCTTGGCCCCTCGCGAGGGTCTTGAACTCATGCTGATGAAGGTGGGCCGTGCTGGGCCGCCCCTTGAGCCACGCCGCAGGCCGCAGGCAGGCAAGTCTAGGGACCCCCGTTCCTAGAATGCCGACAGCTTAGTGGGGGACCGCCATGAATTTGACGAGCGCGGGTCGGCCCAGCAACGCATGGTACACGCTGGACAGGTCCACCACCTCGAATCAGATTGGTTCGCGCCAGAAATGATTGTTGTCGCCGAACAGGACGTCGAGCCGGACCCGGCCAATGGGACAGCAGGAGAGGCCAGGGACGATGCCGTGGAAGATCGTCCGGGTCGGCTGTAGGTCCTTGGCCTCGAGGCCAAGCTTGGTCATGGTGTCACGGTAGAGAATGTTGATGCTGCTACCACCGTCAATGAGGACTCGGGAAAACTTGCACGTGCGCCACGCGACAATGGAGGGGTTGAGGACGAGGGCGTAGCCACCCAGATTCGGCATGAAGGCCGGGTGGTCCTCCCGGGACCAGGTCACCGGGTGGTCCGACCAATGCATGTACTCTGGCTTGGCCGGGACGACGGTGTTCACCTCCTGGCGGTGGAGACGTTCGCTGCGCTTGTCATCGCCGATGCTGGTGAAGACGTTGTAGGCCGCGCTCTGGTCTGGGTAGGCATCATCGCGCATTGCGCCGCCGGCTGGAGGCGGTGGTGGAGGCGGAGGCGGCTGACCCGCGCCTAGAGCCGGAGCCGGAGGGGGTGGGACGTCGCCTCGCATGATTTGTTCGGTGATGCCGCATTGCCGGAGCGTGTGCGTGGACGGCCTTGCGCCGCTATGGTGTTTGCAGGGGGCGTCGAGCATCTCTTCGATGCTCATGGCGGGTTGCCACGCCGTCTTGCCGATCTGCCGGTGTTTGGCTGCTGGGTTCGCCGCGGGCTCGGTGGCCGCAATGAGCCGGTTGTCGTAGCACTGGGCCGGTTGGTCGGCCTTGCGCTTGTGGTTCTGCTGGTGCTGCTGCCGGCTGCTTTTGCCGGCCGACTTTGGAGGGGGGACCGGCTTTGCTTTGCCGGCTTCATCCAGCGCCACCAGGATCTTCATGGCGGAGTCGGTGTTGGCGTACTTATCCGCCGTCACCATGAGCACGACCATGGTGGCCGGCTAGTAGCGCAAGAGCTTGTGCTTGAGGAGGGTGCCATCTCGGCACCCATTGACGAAGTACTGGATCACTTGAACCTCGTGGACACCCTCGCAGCTGTTCCGGAGGTCGGTCCAGCGTGCGAGGTATTCGCGGCCGGTCTCCGTCAGCCCCTGCACGCACATGGTGAGCTGGCTGGGCTGGCCAGGTCGCTTGTAGGTTCCCATGAAGTTTCCGATGAAGGCCTGCTCGAAGTCGACCCACGTGTTGACGCTGCCCACCGGCAAACTATTCAACCAGGTGAGGGCCGATCCTTGGAGCATGAGTGGTGCGTAGCGCACAGCGAGTCGGTGGTTGCCGCCGGTGATGCCGATGGCGGTGGTGTAGTCGGTGAGCCAGTCCTCCGGCATCACGGTTCCGTTGTACTTGGGGGTGTTGCGGGGGAGCGTGAACCCTTTCGGAAAGGGCTCCTCCCGGATCCGTGGGCCGAAGCACGCCGGCCCAATGGCGCCGCTCTCCTCCATCTCCAGGGACAAGGCGAGCCGGTCGAGGCGGTGGCGGGCGTTGGTGTCGGCGATGGCGCGCGCGCCTAGTCGGCTGGCGACCAGGCCACAGGGGGCGGGTCGGTTGGGGCCGGACGCCGGCCGGGCTGGCCGGGTCTGTGTCGGTTTCCCAGGGCCGGCTTGTCGCATAACCCACCAGCAGCCATCGAGGCCAGGTCATGCCGGGTCCAGGTGCAGCCGGACTGTGCCTCGCTGGGCGGCGAGGACGTCATGTGTTGATGATCACTGGGTCCGGCAGCGCGGGCGGAGCCGAAGTTGGACGGCTAGGCGAGCTGGTTGAGACAGTCTTGCTGTGCGTTGGCCGCGTCAAGGAGGTCATGCATCCGCTTGATGCGCTCCTTTAGCTCCTCGATTATGAGCTAATCCAGCCTGACCGTGGCCGCCTGGGCAGCGCGCATGTTCTTCACCGGAGTCTCGTAGACAATCGGGATGTCATCGAGGGTGCGGCCGATCGCTCCACCCCAGGCTCGCACGTCGGCGGCCCGGCTCGGCTCGGTCGCGGCAGGCGTGAAGCCGTAGGCGGCGTTGCACTCCAGCTGAGCGGAGTCCAGGCAACGCTGCATGGCGGCGAGCGTCTCGGTCAGGTCCAGCATCTGCTGGCGTCTTTCCTTTATCTGGGCTCGGGCCTTGGCAATGTTGGAGGCGTCGATGTCAGTGCTGATGGGGACGCGGAGGCTCTGCATGGCGGCACACAACGGGTTGGACGAGGCCGCCCGCTACAGGGCGGCCTTGGCCTCGGTGGCCTTCCTTGTCTCGCTCGACCTGGAGGAGGCGTCGATGCCGATGACGAAAACCTCCACGTGGACGTCCATTACCCCGGCAAGAATGCTGCCACCGAGGGAGAGGGGAGAGTCGGAGTAGTTGAGTACCTCACTGGGGTACTCA
Source organism: Triticum aestivum (assembly GCF_018294505.1). Taxonomy (NCBI): domain Eukaryota; kingdom Viridiplantae; phylum Streptophyta; class Magnoliopsida; order Poales; family Poaceae; genus Triticum; species Triticum aestivum. The sequence goes on along the minus strand of NC_057795.1, from coordinate 417,223,861 downwards.
TCGGTCGTGGGCGCATCAGAGATGCACAGCATGGTGAAGGAGGCGGCGAGCGCGTCGACGACGTCGTCTGCCAGCATGACGGGCTCGTTAGAGTCAGAAGGGAGCCCCGTCTGAAGCATGCTCCCGGCAGACTCCTCGAGCTGCCCCACAGTGGGCGCCAGCTGTCATGGTGGGCGCACGGCAGATGCCATGGGATGGCTAAAGAGAGGAGGAGGCTCGAGGGTGCTGGTGGGCTCCAGAGGCGAGGTTGGTATGAGCGAGCGTGGGACGCAAGACATACCCAGGTTTGGGGCTCTCCAGAGAGATAATACCCTTAGTCCTGCCGAGTGTGGTTGATGTGTGATAGTACAAATTGCTCCTAGAGCTGAATCGAGGAAGAAGGAGGCTGGCCAGGGCTTAGGCGGCTCCTTCTACTAGGGTGTGTTCTACTGATCGGTGGCTAGTTCCTGTGTGCTTACTGCTCCTGCTATCTTGCTTGCCCGTATGCGAGAGGGCTCCTGGGGGGTTTTATAGGCCAACCCCCCAGGGGTACTATGGTAATGTTACAAAGTTGTAGGGTCGGGTCATCAGCGTCTGAGGACCCGGGCTGGGACCCACCGGGTGCCTGTGGTTCGCCTTGTTCCCCTAGGTGTGGGCCCCACGTGCCTAGGGGTACCGTGCACCGTCTTTTCATTTGTTAGGGAATGGCCGAGTCGAGTCGGGTACAGTGGTGTTCCGTCATGTCGCTGCTTGCTGGCGTCAGTGGTAATGATGGGGGCACTGTTGCCACGCCGGCCCTGGTCAGCGGGTAGGTGAGGGGCACTGTTGCTATGCTCCGGCTGACCAGAGGCATGGGCAGGGCACTGTTGCCTTGGTCATCTGGTGGATGAAGACTCGTCCCATTGTACGACCTGGATGGGACGGGAGCTGACCCGTGGCTAGCTTGAGGAACACACCACGAGCAGAGCTTGCCTGTCCGGGAAGTCTTGGCGTGCTGGGTTCGGTCGTCTTGTGCTGGCCGTCGAGGCCGAGTCGAGGGGCCTGGCCGGGTTGGAGAGTTCGGCCGGGTTGAGGGGCCTGGCCGGGTTGAGCGACCCGACCAAGCGCGGGCCGGCTTGAGGGGTGATGATGGCCCTGTTCTTTTTGAAAAGGATCCGAGTTCCGTTGCCTGCCCGGGGTTCATCCCCCCGACAGGTTTGCTTGCACGTACCATTATTTCCCTGATTATGCCCTGTCATACTTTACTGTTGTCCTTTCCCATTGTCGTTCTTCTTCCCCTTGCCGGACTTCTCCTCATTGGACCCAGGGTCCTTAGTGCTGTTTGAGTTGGCGTATTTAATGAGAGCCTCCATGAGATCTCCCATGTCATTGTAGTGGCATTTAAGCTGCCCTAGCTTCTGTTTGAGGGGTGTGATGTGGCTAACAGCTGAGACCCGATGCGGTGTGAAAACCGGCGGATCTCAGGTAGGGGGTCCCGAGTTGTGCGTCTAAGGCCGATTGTAACAGGAGGCGGGGGACACGATGTTTACCCAGGTTCGGGCCCTCTCTATCGAGGTAATACCCTACTTCCTGCTATATTGATCTTCATGATGTGAGTATTACAAGAGTTTATCTACCAGGAGATCGTAATGGCTAAACCCTAGAAGTCTAGCCTATGAGGATTATCAATCTGCCTCTACGGACTAAGCCCTTCGGTTTATATAGACACTGAAGGGGACTAGGGTTGTACAAAGTCGGTTACAGAGAAAGGAATCAACATATCTAGTCGCCAAGCTGGCCTTCCACGCCAAGGAGAGTCCCATCTGGACACGGGAGAGATTCTTCAGTCTTGTATCTTCATAGCCCAACAGTCCGGCTCATGTAATATAGTCCGGCTGTCCGAGGACCCCTTAATCCAGGACTCCCTCAGTAGCCCCTGAATCCAGGCTTCAATGACGAGGTGTCCGGCGCGCAGATTGTCTTCGGCATTGCAAGGTAGGTTCCTCCTCCAAATACTCCAAATCTTCCTTTGAACACAAGAAATGTGTCCGGCTCTGCAAAACAAACACCACAACTGTGGAGAGTATAATACTTCGCAAGTCCAATCTGCTGACAACTTTTTCCAACATCACGTCAACGCCCGGTTATTATTGGAACCGTTTTTTAGCCCACCGCTCTGTATTTCAAGATGCGGTTCCATTGGCACGTCTTGTCAAAGCAGAGATCATGTCCCCTTATTGCGGGATTCTCATCAATACAGGTATGGGTAATCCCACTGCATCGTTTGCACGGCCCTTAGGGATAAGCGAGTTTTTAGGGCAACTGGGGAGGCGCTTGATATTCACTGCCTTTATAAAGGGATAAGGATCCAACTCTTTCACCCACACCTTCTCTCTGCTTCCCCATTCTTGAGCTCTAGCGCCCAAGCTCTCATCTCTTCCGCCTCCAAAAAGCACTACAGCCATGTCCGGATCTGGAGCGCAGGGCAAGTGGATGGCCTCCTCCGTCAAGGAGAAGGATATCAAGAAACTCCGGGAGGCCGGGTATCTGACCTAGGAGATCGCGCATTGTCTCCCAGCTGAGGGACAGATCTTTCCCACTCCGGAACCCCATAAGAGGGTTGTATTCCTGCCTCACTTTCTCCGCGGGCTGGGATTTCCTCTCCACCCATTCATCCGCAAACTCATGTACTACTACGGGATAGATTTCCATGATATATCCCCAAATTCCTTCCTCAACATCTCAACATTTATCGTCGTGTGTGAGGTCTTCGTCCGCATCCCTCCACACTTTGGACTGTGGCTAAAACATTCAATGTGAAGCTGAAGGTGGTGGCGGCGAGCACGCCGAGTGCATAGGCGCCATGGTGAGCAAGATGTCGAACGTCACATGGCCAGCATGTACATTCAACGAGTCCGTCAAAGGGTGGCAACAACAGTGGTTCTATGTCAATGAGCCACGCGACACCACCTCGGTCGCGGCTCCCGAATTTCAATCCGGAGCCCCAATGCGGCTAATGTCCTGGCCCAAGAAGGGCCTGGACTGGTCTTCGTCAGATGAACTGACTGCGCTCCAGGCGCATATCAAGGGCATGGCGGACAAGAACATCAAGCTTGTCAACATGGTCCATGTGATGCTAGTTCGCCGGATCCTTCCATGCCAAAGCCGGACTTGCCATCTGTGGGAGTTTGACCCGGCCAAGCACCAAACCCTACTAGAGTTCTTCGGCACTATGCACGAGGACATCTGGAAGGTGCTATTCAAGCCCAGTAAATCGTGGCCGGACACTGCCGAGGATCATGGGTACAGATTGTCTCGTTCTGTAAGTTCGGTAAGTCTTTACATGTTTTCAAGGTGTATCCTTTACTCGCATACTTGAGGGAAACGCCTAATGCTTCCCTAATGATTCTCCCAGGGCTGGACGAAGAAGGCGGAGCGGATATACTGTCCGGCTCTGTTGCCCGAAGAACTAGCAGGCCCACTTCTAATGAAGATGCTGGTCCCGGCGCCTTATAAGGCGCCGAAGAAGAAGGCCAAGAAGGAGGCCAAGGAGACCAGGGCGGTCTCCGTCGCAAGGGCACTTCATACGTGGCGTCCAAAGACGCCAAGGCTCACTCCTTCGCCGCTGAAGAAGACGAGGAAGAGGAGGAGGAAGAAGAATAAAGTCATTCCCCCCTGCGAAGGGGAGAAAGAAGAGGTCGGCCTCCGTGTGTTTGGAGGCCGAAGCGTCTAAGAAGGGGGAAGCTTCCCTTCCAGATGACTCCACCGCGGCCACCGACAGCAGCTTGGAGTGGGAACCCAGGGTCAAGCCCCTGGCCAAATCGTGAGTACTAAGAAACCCGGACACACTCATATATCCGGCCTCACTATTGCATAGTATTAATATGTCGAATCACGCATTTTTCAGTCCGGCCGGGTCCAACATCGAGCAATCCTCATCAGAGGACTTGCTGGACCTGGATGCGATGGACAGCGGGACCATCCCGGCGGCCTCTTCTCCTAAGGCCATGGATAACACTGAGGTGTCGTCCCAAATGAACCCTGGCCAGGTAGGGGCTCAGGAGACCGTCAGGGCAGTGTCATAGGGTCAAACCTCGGCAGCCGGACACATGGGGGAGCGGACTCCCATGAACACAGATGGCGGGGGCCATACTGAATTCGGCCCCCAGCTGAATACAATTTCAGAGACCAATACGGCTCCGGAATCAGGCAAGCAACCTCCTTCAAAGAGAAGGGGGTGCGCCTATTCCACCGGTGACCTCTGTCCACCCAGAGGCACCGATACTTTGTTGGAGGCGCTGCAAGGCGCTTCCATTGTTGAAGAGCACCGTACCCTTATGGCACGATGATTGAGAAGATTCAGTCCGTGAAAAGCAGGCTGACCGAAGCCTGCACAAGCCTTCTAACAGGCTTTGAGGTAAGCAATGAAATTAAATATAAAAAGAATATCACAATATAGATAGTAGCCCCTGATATAATGTCCGGTGTTCGAAAAGAAATGCCAGACAGAGGATCAAATAAGTTTCACAGGAGACTAACTATAAAATGTCTATGTGAATAAGCATGCGTCATTATTGGCTACAACCTCCCATGCTGCTCAGGTCTCCGTACTAAAGCAGAGTCTGGAGCGGGCCGAGGAAGAGCTCGGCCATGTAAAGAAACAACTGAAGGACAACCAAGGTACAAAATAACCTTGTTTGTATTAAATATGGATGAATAATTTATTTTGACTAAAAAATGTCATGATATATATTAGGAGCGGCGACCGAGGTCGAGGCTCTCAAGAAGGCGCTAGCCGAGCCCGAGAAGAAGGTGGCCAAGGAGCAGGCCGCTCATGAAAAGCATGAGGCCAGGGTCAGTGAGGTCCAACAAGAGCTCCATGAAGCCGTGAAGAAGTTTGAGTCCTTGGAGCAGAGTATTGCGGATAAAGAATCTGAACTTGCCAAGGCTCGTCAATCCGCACACGATGCCCAGGTTGAAGCCCAAGGCGCCCTCCAGGAAATCTGGGAGGCCAGAAAAATCGCGGCGGGTCAGGCCTTTATTATGCAGAGTAAATATGTGTAGAAAAGGTTCCTTTTACTGACCCGAATTCGGAGTTGTCCTAGGGTGTTTGATGATCTGCCACACAGCATGTCCGATGCCGCGGAATTTTACCGAGCCGAAGAGGGGAGCTCTACGGAGAAGCTGTTTTGGCCGCAATATCTTGCGCCAGAACATCCAGTGCCTTTTATTGCTCAGCTAAAACAGCTGGTCGAGCTGCATAGGGTGGCCGGACTAGCCATGAAGGATTTAATAATCTGGCTATGGCCTGCCGAAGCTATTCCCAGCAGCTACTTCGGACTCGTGAAGCGACTGGTTAGTGCCTGCCCTCGGCTTGACACCATCAAGCGATCGGTCTGCATTGAAGGCACGTGAATGGCCTTCGCCCGTGCCAAGATGCACTGGGCAAAAATGGATGCCACGAAGCTGATGACCGAAGGACCGCCCACAGGGAAGGAGCACCGCAAGCCCGAGATGTACTATGACAGTGTCTTGGAGGGATCCCGCATTGTGGCAGAGCAATGTGCCAAGGATGCTATATTTCCATTAATACATTCATGTTATCCTGTGTTGTAATATGAAACAAGATCATTATGTAATATAATGCTTGATATTTAAAATTTTACCTCCTGTTCGGCCATTTTATATTAATTCTGAGAATTGGCCAGTCGTCGGCTTCAGCCCCCACGTAGGAAGTAATGAGGTGTTCGGGATAAATCTAAACACTCTTTACTCTAGATTTTGGTCCTTAAAGGAGGTGTTGAGCGCAACGAACCAGGCAATCGGGTTATAAGGCTTTATCACCCTCACTTAGCCATAGGAGTTTGACAATAAAAATGTAGGCGGAGCCCCTAGTGTTTGTAAGTCCGAACTTGGGGTACTGTAAACACCTAATCGAATAAAAACCGATCCGTTGCACGATGCATTAGATATCGCACAATGCGTAAGAAATCGCTAAAGATTTTGTGACCTCTCGAATAGCTGACCGGCTCTCGCCACATCATGATAGTCAGTTTTTGGCTTTCTGTACTAAGGTGCTCGTCCGGAAGAACCGGGACACAATCGCAGTAGTTCTCCCTTTACTACCTTAGCCAATATACCGGAACGTAAGGTAGCAAGCACAGGAGCCGGGCAACCCAACTATTGACCCAAGACATGATTCAAAGCCGATGCATATAATGCTATAAGTTCGGGGTGCCGAACAACCGTAAAAGTGTTCGGACTTTCTTGCCATGTTATGGGGTACAATGAAGCCCCTGGCGGATTAAGGCGTACCAGAGTGTACGGTTGCAATTGACAAAAATATCAAAAAATAAAATAGCAAGTTAATGTCATATAAATAGATCCGCAAATTGTTTTCATTGTGATTTAATAATACATCAAAGTGTATGTGTACACGTAGTGCAATAAACAATATGACTTCTTAACCTGCCGAGACCAGGCGGAGCTACATGCGGGTCCGGAGACAGATAGAGTGATCATCGAGAAGAATATCTAGAGATTCCCTCGCGCGTTCGAGCTACTTCCCTCTTTGGTATATCCGTCCTTTGATAGGTCCGGCAATCAGGTCGCCAGTAACGGCCTAGACAAAAGTAACCTGAAAAATAAAAAGAAAATGTAAAATAATGTGTGTCCAGGGGTGGTTGAGCCGCATTGTGGAACACAACCTAGTTGTGCCTCCGTCTATCCCCATGGTACTTTGAGTGCGTAGTTATGTACGCGTTGTACAAGGGCCGAAGTTTGGTCAGGGTTGGGACGGAGGCCAAATTGCTAGTCAAGCTCTTGACGAGCTACATTGTACTCCTGCAGGGTAGTTCGGACTCGTTTGACAGTGTCCGGGAGCTTGGCCGCCAAATTATGGTTCGACCTGAAGAGGCCGCTCTGTGCTCCTATTGCGAGGGCAGCGGTGTGCTCCTCAGTACGGAGGGAGCGTTCCGTGTTTCCATTGACTGTTATGATACTGCATGGACCGGGCATCTTGAGCTTGAGATAAGCATAGTGTGGCACCACATTGAATCGAGCAAATGTGGTTCGTCCGAGCAATGCATGATAGCCACTACGGAAAGGGGCGATATCGAAGATTAACTCTTTGCTTCGGAAGTTATCCAGGGATCCGAATAACACTTCCAGTGTGATTGAGCCCGTACAGTAGGCCTCTACGCCTGGGATGACACCTTTAAAGGTGGTTTTAGTGGGTTTGATTCTTGAGGGATCAATACCCATTTTGCGCACTGTATCCTGAAAAAGCAGGTTCAGGCTGCTGCCACCATCCATTAGGACTCGTGTGAGATGAAACCCATCGATGATTGGGTCGAGGACCAGTGCGGCTGAACCACCATGATGGATACTGGTTGGATGGTCTCTGCAATCAAAAGTGATCGGGCAGGACGACCATTAGTTAAATTTTGGGGTGGCTGGTTCCACCGCGTAGACGTCCCTGAGCGCACACTTCCGCTCCCTCTTGGGGATATGGGTAGCGTATATCATGTTTACCATTTTGACTTGGGGGGGGGGACTTCTTCTGACCCCCCGTGTTCGGTGGCCGGGGCTCCTCGTCATCATCCTCGCTTTGCGGCTCCTTGTTTTCGGCATTTAACTTGCCGTCTTGTTTAAACACCCAACATTCTTTATTAGTATGGTTGGTTGGTTTATCAGGAGCGCCGTGGATTTGGCATGGACGATCAAGTATGCGGTCCAAATTGGACTGGCCCGGATTGCTTCTTTTATATGGCTTCTTCCGCTGACCGGACTTGGAGCCACTGAATTCAGCGTTGACTGCCGTGTCTTCGGTGTTGTCACCGTTGTTTCGACGCTTGTGTCTACTGCGTCAGGGCTTGCCGTTGCTATCTCTGGCTTCAGAGGTGCCAGGTTTACTTGAGTTGTTGCTGCTATGGACTAACCAGCTATCTTCGCCCGCACAAAAGCGGGTCATAAGCATCGTAAGGGCTGCCATGGACTTCGGCTTTTCTTGGCCGAGGTGTCGGGCAAGCCATTCGTCACTAATGTTGTGTTTGAAGGCCGCTAGGGCTTCGGCATCCGGACAGTCGACGATCTGGTTCTTTTTAGTTAAGAACCTAGTCCAGAATTTCCTGGCTAACTCTCCGGGCTGTTGGATTATGTGACTTAAGTCGTCGACATCCGGAGGTCGGACATAGGTACCTTGGAAGTTGTCAAGGAAGGCATCTTCCAGGTTCTCCCAACTGCCGATGGAGTTTTCGGGCAGACTGTTCAACCAGTGCCGAGCTGGTCCCTTGAGTTTTAGCGGGAGATACTTGATGGCACGGAGATCATCACCGCGGGCCATTGAATATGGAGAAGGAAGTCCTCAATCCATACTGCGGGATCTGTTGTCCCATCATATGATTCAATGTTTACGGGTTTAAACCCTTCTAGGAATTCATGTTCCATTACTTCATCAGTGAAGCATAGGGGGTGTGCGGCGCCTCTATGTCGGGCCACGTCACGACGCAGCTCGGGTGGAGCTGGTTTGCGGTATTCGGCCCGAACAGGGTTGAATTTGTTATGTCCGTCAAGGTGGCCGTCGTTGTGCATTGGGTCACGCCCCCGTGATCCATAGATCGATCTGGTCTGGCCTGTTGTCTTCTAAGTCACGCCGCAGGTCACGTGTGTGTCCCCGAGATGTTGTGTTTCTATTTTTTCAGCGAGGTAGTGTGGGCTAGTGTTCGGACTGGGTTGCCGCTTTGTCCCAATCACGTGGTGGTCGGTCAGCCGCATTATGCGCTGGTATGACGAGCTCCAGCGCCTCGTCATCGAATTGAGGTAGCAATTTACACTTCGGTTAACTTTTGGTTGGGCACTCGAGGCCATATTCCTCGGCTGCCATGACCTCAGTCCATCTATCATTGAGCAAATCTTGATCAGCCTGAAGCTACTGCTGCTTCTTCTTTAGGCTCTTTGCAGTGGCTATTAGCCGGTGTTTAAAGTGCTCCTGCTCGACGGGTTCCTCAGGCATGATAAATTCTTCATCGCCGAGGCTCACCTCATCCTCGGAGAGCGGCATGTAATTACTGTCCTCTGAGTCTTCATTCATGGCCTGTTCGTCAGGGCTGACTCAGCCATCTTCCCATTCGGCCTGTTTGGAAGTTGGCTCAATGGGGTCTTCGTTGTCTTCGACATTGTCCAGAGTATTACTTTCTCCTATGTCGGTATCGCTGTTTTTCCCATGGAGTGATTTAGAGCAGCGCCGCTAACGTCGGCGCTTTGGCTCCTTCTTAGGAGGCTTATCCTCGACTGGATCCTTTTTGTCATCGCCATAGTTTTCCTTGGGTGTATCCACCATATACACGTCATATCAGGAGGTGGTCGTCCAACGCCCTGTGCGCGATGGCTCTTGCGTCTGCTCCTCTCTGGCATCGTCGTCCATACCGTCAATGTCTTCGGAGTCATAATCGAGCATATTAGTTAAATCTTCGGCATTGGCTATGAAGTGGGTGGTGGGTGGGGATTGAAATTCTCCGCTCTCCGCTTCCAATTCGAACCGGCTATAGTTCGGCTGAGAATCCCCAGATAAGGCAAGGGCCTTTAATGAGTTTAGCACTTTGCCTAAAGGCGAGCGCCGGAAGATATTCGCGGAGCTGAACTCAACGATCGGCGCCTGATCGATAGGCGCGGATGTATGCGGTTCGGAACCTGTGGCCGGAGACGAGTCCGAGGTTCTGATGACACGGGCCTCGTTCGAGGTCAGATCTGTGTTTGGCTCTAGCGCCGCTGAGTCTGCGGCTTCCATGGTGGGGTTGAGCTTCCCATCCTCGGATGGTGCAATCTGCTCCGGATCTAGGGCCAGAGCAGTCACAGGCGCTATCTCCTGAGCATGGTCTGATGACATATTTAGGTCATGTTCATCATTGCGGCAGGGTGCGGCTGTCATGGGCTCGAATCCGACGAAGATCAAGTCTCCGCGGATATCGGCGGTGTAGTTCAAGCTTCCAAACCTGACCTAATGGCCAGGGGCGTAGCTGTCGATCTGCTCCAGATGGCCAAGTGAGTTGGCCCGCAGTGCGAAGCCGCCGAATATGAAGATTTGTCCGGGGAGCAAAACCTCACCCTGGATTGCATTGCTATAGATGATTGATGGAGCCATCAGGACTTTCTCGTGACGATGCAGCAGAACTCTCAATGAAAGCACCAATGTCGGTGTCAAAACCGGCGGATCTCGGGTAGGGGGTCCCGAGTTGTGCGTCTAAGGCCGATGGTAACAGGAGGCGGGGGACATGATGTTTACCCAGGTTCGGGCCCTCTCTATCGAGGTAATACCCTACTTCCTGCTATATTGATCATGATGATATGAGTATTACAAGAGTTGATCTACCATGAGGTCGTAATGACTAAACCCTAGAAGTCTAGCCTATGAGGATTATCAATCTGCCTCTACGGACTAAGCCCTCCGGTTTATATAGACACCAGAGGGGACTAGGGTTGTACAAAGTCGATTACAGAGAAAGGAATCTACATATCCGGTCGCCAAGCTTGCCTTCCACGCCAAGGGGAGTCTCATCCGGACACAGGAGAGAGTCTTTAGTCTTGTATCTTCATATCCCAATAGTCCGGCTCATGTAATATAGTCCGGTTGTCCAAGGACCCCTTAATCTAGGACTCCCTCACCTGACGCACCCAGTGGTGGGCTGACTCATCCTCGCGCTGGACACATGCGTCTAGGTCGATGATTCACAGAGGCTGCTTGTAGGTGTATTTGAAATTCTGAATAAATCACGCCTTCAACTAAGCCCATGAATTGATGGAGTTGGTAGGTAACCCTTTTAGCCAAGTTCGAGCCAGCCCATCCAGTATCATGGTGAAGTATTTGGCACATACATCATCATTAACATCTAGCATCTCCATGGCCAGCTTGTAGCTCTCAATCCAAGCATCAGGTGGAAGATCAGCTGTGTAATTAGGTACCTTATGAGGACATTTAAAATGTTTAGGAAGACGCTCATTACGCAGAGCCGGTACTAGGCATGGCACACCCACCGTCCTGGAATTCATCCCAGCCTCCACAGACGCCGAAGGATTTTTCTGAAGCTGCTGATGAGCCGCTAATTGAGCCGCCAGTTCCACCTCTTGATGTGCTCTCGCCACATCCATGATGGCTTGAACATTGTTATCATCACGGGGCGGGTCATGCCCATGGGGTGGGTCACGATGCCGCTCGCTGCTGGAAACTGCCGGCGACTCAATGCACCGGCTATAGCTTCGACTCTAGCGCGGAGTTGAATGAATTCTCTCACGACTGTATGAGTAAGCCGCCTGTTGAGCCATGGCCGTCTGAAGGAGTGCACAAAGTTACAGGTCTCTATCGCCGCTGGAGACTCGCCTTCAACTGGAAGAGCCGCCAGCCGTGAAGCCGCGGCAATCATGTTATCCAATGGGTTAGAGTAATGACCCGGAGGTGTCAGGAATCACTGAGTCGAGGTCAAATTCAAACGAGGTGGGTGTGTGACGCAAGGCTAAGCCGCCGCCCCAGTCGCGGGCACCTCAGCAACCCGGGTCACACCGAGCGGGTTACTCGGCTCTGCTCCAGGTGTAATAAAAAGGTTTCGCCCCTCAAACTATAGAGGTAGGTGGCTCTGGGGCCTCCTTCGAAGAACAACATTTGACGCATTCTGATCCAAGTTTAACCAGAAAGCTTCAGCTTGAATCCGTTGTGACTCAGCCTCCAACGCGTCTCGCTCCGTTGCCATCCTGACATTCTCCGCATTAAACTCCTCTCTAGCCTGGGCTACCTCATCTCGCAGTTTCACAACCTCCACATTATGTTGTGCTTGAGTCACCGGACTCACTTCTGCGGCTAACAGAGTCGCCAAAGCATCCAAGAGCTTGGATAAGACTTGAGCCGATGGGCGTGCAGAGCTGCTCGCCACTACCGTTGCAACGGCCATTGAATCGGAGGTCATAGCTGCGGTAGTCAATGAATTCACCATCTGTTGCGTACTGGCCATGAAGACAGCAGCTCTGCTCGGCGGCTCATAGGGGTCTGGAATACTGTCACCATCGGAGTAGCCCCCAAGCCCCCTGTCTTACATTTGATAGATTTACTCGGTTTCACTGGTTGAAGACTCATCACCTAAATAGATGGTTGTCTCTCCACCAAACACATAACCTTCATCAGGATCTGCCCCATGAACGAAGCCAACGAAAGTGCGCTTCCGGGCAGGTTGGACTTTGGCGGGTCGCGCGTGTAGAGCTTGCGTTGGTTTTTCCTTGAAGAGGAAAGGGTGATGCAGCAGAGTAGGTTAAGTATTTCCCTCAGCTTTTGAGAACCAAGGTATCAATCAAGTAGGAGATAACGATCAAGTCACCAAATACCTGCATAAACAAATACCAACTTGCACCCAACGCGATAAGGGGTTGTCAATCCATCACGGTTATTTGCAAAGTGAGATCTGATAGAGATGATAAACTGTAAAGTAATATTTTTGGTATTTTTGGTATATGGAACGAGAAGTAAAAGATTGCAAAGTAAAACAACAGCAACAGAAATTGGCAAATTGATGGGAAACTAATATGGTGTAAAATAGACCCGGGGGCCATAGGTTTCACTAGAGGTTTCTCTCAGGATAGAAATTACGGTGGGTGAGCAAATTACTACCGAGCAATTGATAGAAAAGTGCAAAGTTATGACGATATCTAAGGCAATGATCATGAATATAGGCATCACGTCCGTGTCAAGTAGACCGAAATGATTCTGCATCTAATACTACTACGCCACACATCGACCGCTATCCAGCATGCATCTAGAGTATTAAGTTCATAAAGAACGGAGTAACGCATTAGGCAAGATGACATTATGTAGAGGAATTAACTCAAGCAATATGATGAAAACCCCATCTTTTTATCCTCGATGGCAACAATACAATACATGCCTTGCTGCCCCTACTGTCACTGGGAAAGGACACCACAAGATTGAACCCAAAGCTAAGCACTTGTCCCATTGCAAGAAAAACCAATCTAGTTGGCCAAACCAAATCGATAGTCCGAAGAGACTTGCAAAGATATCAAATCATGCATATAAGAATTCAGAGAAGATTCAAATAATATTCATAGATAAACTTGATCATAAATCCACAATTCATCGGATCTCGACAAGCACACCGCAAAAGAGTATTACATCGAATAGATCTCGAGGAAGATCGAGGAGAACTTTGTATTGGGAATCAAAGAGAGAGAGAGAAGAAGCCATCTAGCTACTAGCTATGGACCCATAGGTCTGTGGTAAACTACTCACGCTTCATCAGAGAGACAATGGTTTTGATGTAGAAGCCCTCCGTGATTGAATCCCCCTCCGATAGGATGCGGAAAAAGGCCCTAAGATGGGATCTCCTGGGTACATACGGTTACGGCAGTGGAAAAGTGGTTTCATTGCTCCCTGGATGTTTTTAGGGTATAAGAGTATATTTAGGAGGAAGAATTAGCTCAAGGGAGCTACGAGGGGCCCACAAGGTTGGGGGCGCGCCCCACCCCCTTGGGCGCGCCCTCCACCCTTACGGCTGCCTCGCGGCTATTTTGACTTGCTCTCCAAGTCTCCTGGGTGTCTCCTGGTCCAAGAAAAATCATGGCGAAAGTTTTATTTCGTTTGGTATTCCTTTTCTGCGAAACTCTAAAACAAGAAAAAAAACAGAAACTGGCACTGGGCTCTAGGTTAATAGGTTAGTCCCAAAAATCATATAAAATAGCATATTAATGCATATGAAACATCCAAAATAGATAATATAATAGCATGGAACAATCAAAAATTATAGATACGTTGGAGACGTATCAAGCATCCCCAAGCTTAATTCCTGCTCGTCCTCGAGTAGGTAAATGATAAAAACAGAATTTTTCATGTGGAATGCTACCTAACATATTTATCCAAGTAATTCTCTTTATTGTGGCATGAATGTTCATATCCGTAAGATTCAAAACAAAAGTTTAATATTGACATAAAAATAACAATACTTCAAGCATACTAACAAAATAATTATGTCTTCTCAAAATAACATGGCCAAAGAAAACTTATCCCTACAAAATCATATAGTCTGGCTATGTTCCATCTTCATCAAACAAAATATTCAAATCATGCACAACTCTGATGACAAGCCAAGCAAATGTTTCATACTTTTTATGTTCTCAAACTTTTTCAACTTTCATGCAATACATGAGCGTGAGCCATGGACATAGCACTATAGGTGGAATAGACGGTGGTTGTGGAGAATACAAAAAGAAGGAGATAGTCTCACATCTTCTAGGCGTATCAACGGGCTATAGAGATGCCCATTAATGAAGATAGTCTCACGCAATTCATTTTTTTGGCTTATTTTTTCGTTCGGAGTCTCATCCTGACTTGTGGGGGAATCATAGTCTCCATCATCCTTTCCTCACATGGGACAATGCTCTAATAATGAAGATCATCACACTTTTATTTCCTTACAACTCGATGCTAGAACAAGATATGACTCTATGTGTATGCCTCCAGCAGTGTACCGGGATGTGCAATGAATCAAGAGTGACATGTATGAAATAATTATGAAAGGTGGCTTTGCCACAAATATAATGTCAACTACATGATCATGCAAAGCAATATGACAAAGATGATGCGTGTCATAATAACGGAACGGTGGAAAGTTGCATGGCAATATATCTCGGAATGGCTATGGAAATTCCATAATAGGTAGGTATGGTGGCTGTTTTGAGGAAGGATATGTGGTGGGTTTATGGTACCGGCAAAAGTTGCGCGGTACAAGAGAGGCTAGCAATGGCGAAGAGGTGAGAGTGTGTATAATCCATGGACTCAACATTAGTTATAAAGAACTCACATATTTATTGCAAAATCTATTAGTTGTCGAAACAAAGTACTACGCGCATGCTCCTAGGGGGATAGATTGGTAAGAAAATACCATCGCTCGTCCCCGACCGCCACTTATAAGGAAGACAATCAATAAATAAATTATGCTCTGACTTTATCACATAACGGTTCACCATACGTGCATGCTACGGGACTCACAAACTTTAACACAAGTATTTCTCAAATTCACAAATATTTACTAGCATGACTCTAATATCACCATCCTCATGTGTCAAAACAATCATAAAGAATCAAACTTCTCATAGTATTCAATGCACTATATATGAAAGTTTTTATTATATCCCTCTTGGATGCCTATCATATTAGGACTAATTTTATAACCAAAGCAAATTACCATGTTGTTCTAAGGACTCTCGAAATAATATAAGTGAAGTATGAGATTTCATAAATTTCTATAAAATAAAATCACCGTCGTGCTCTAGAAAGATATAAGTGAAGCACTAGAGCAAATTTTCCTAGCTCAAAAGATATAAGTGAAGCACATAGAGCAATTCTAATAAATCACGGTTCATGCGTGTCTATCTCAAAAGGCGTGTACAGCAAGGATGATTGTGGCAAACTAAAAATAAAAGACTCAAATCATACAAGATGCTCCAAGCAAAACACATATCATGTGGTGAATTAAAATATAGCCTCAAGTAAAGTTACCGATAGAAGAAGACGAAAGAGGGGATGCCTTCCCGAGGCATCCCCAAGCTTAGGCTTTTTGAAATACTTTAATATTAGCTTGGGGTGCCTTGGGCATCCCCAAGCTTAGGATCTTGCCACTCCTTATTCCATAGTACATCAAATCCTTACCCAAAACTTGAAAACTTCACAACACAAAACTCAACAGTAAATATCGTAAGCTCCATAAGTATAAGAAAACAAATCACCACTTTTGGTACT
Source organism: Triticum aestivum (assembly GCF_018294505.1). Classification (NCBI taxonomy): domain Eukaryota; kingdom Viridiplantae; phylum Streptophyta; class Magnoliopsida; order Poales; family Poaceae; genus Triticum; species Triticum aestivum. The sequence continues at coordinate 417,208,113 of NC_057795.1, read as the reverse complement.
GTTGTGAACTCATTCTTTATTTATATTGGTGTAATATCTACTTTATTCCAACTTTTCCATCGCTAATACCCCCCGATACTAGCCATAGGTTCATCAAAATAAGCAAATAACACGCAAAAACAGAATCTGTCAAAAACAGAACAGTCTGTAGCAATCTGGATGGTTCGAATACTTCTGTAACTCTAAAAATCTTGATAAAATAGGAAGTACTAGATAATTTGTTTATTAATCTTCTGCAAAATTAATCAACTAAAAAACACTCTCCAGCTAAAAATAAGAATTGTTTTCGTGAGCACAAAAGTTTCTGTTTTTCAGCAAGATCTATAGGTCTTACTTGGCACAAAGACTAATTAAAACACAAAACCACATATAACCAGAAGCTAGATGAAAAATATATTGCAAAACATCTAGGTTAAATATTGGGTTGTCTTCCAACAAGCGCTTTTCTTTAAAGCCTTTTAGCTAGGCATTGATAATTTTAATGATGCTCACATGAAAGATAAGAATGAAGCACAAGAGGAGTATCATATAGCATGTGACAAACACATCTAAGTATAACATACTTCCTATGCATAGGCATTTTATAAGCAAACAAATTATCAAGGAAAGGAAAAACTAGTATATGCAAGGAACAAGAAAGAGACGATAGCAATCTCAACATAAAGGGAGGTGAATTAGTAACATGAAAATTTCTACCACAATATTTTCCTATCTCATAATAATCACATGTAGGATCATAAGCAAATTCAACAATATAGCTATCACACAAAATTTTCTCTTCATGATCCACATGCATGCAAAGTTTACACTCTTCCAAAATAGTGGATTAACATTAACTAAAGTCATGACCTCTCCAACCCCACTTTTATCAAAAAATTCGTAAGATTGTACATTCTCCAAATATGTGGGATTTAAGTTGACACTCTTCCAGGAACCCCACTTTAAATATTATTTCAAACACTATAATCAATCTCATATTCATCATGGGGATTAAATATGTTTTCAAGATCATAAGAAGAATCACCCCAATCATGATCATTGCAACAAGTAGTGGACACAGCAAAACTAGCATCCCTAAGCTTAGGGTTTTGCATATTATTAGCACAATTGACATTAATAGAATTTATAATAACATCATTGCAATCATGATTTTTATTCAAAGATCTATCGTGAATCACTTCATAAAGTACTTCATCACAATTTTCAGATTCACGAATTTCAAGCAAAACTTCATAAAGATTATCTAGTGCACAAAACTCACTAGCAATTGGTTCATCATAATTGGATCTCTTAAAAAGATTAGCAAACGAATGGGGATCCATAAACTTTTAGCAAGTAAAGATGCAAGAAAAAGAAGGCACATGGTAACACAAGCAAACCAAAGATCGAACGGAAGAAGGGCGAAGAAAAAGGCGAATCTTCTCAAAAATCTTTTTAAAAGTGGGGGGGGGGAGGAAAACGAGAGGCGAATGGCGAATAATGTAATGTGAGGGATGAGAGTTTATGATGTGTACTGATAACCCACAAGTATAGGGGATCGCAACAGTTTTCGAGGGTAGAGTATTCAACCCAAATTTGTTTATTCGACACAAGGGGAGCCAAAGAATATTCTCAAGTATTAGCAGCTGAGTTGTCAATTCAACCACACCAACAAACTTAGTATCTGCAGCAAGGTGTTTAGTAGCAAAGTAATATGATAGTGGTGGTAACGGTAACAAAGGTAAAGACAGCAAAAAGTAATGTTTTTGGTATTTTGTAGTGATTGTAACAGTAACAACGGAAAAGTAAATAAGCGAGAACCAGTATATGGAAAACTTGTAGGCACCGGATCAATGATGGATAATTATGCCGGATGTGGTTCATCATGTAACAGTCATAACATAGGGTGACACAGAACTAGCTCCAGTTCATCAATGTAATGTAGGCATGTATTCTGAATATAGTCATACGTGCTTATGGAAAAGAACTTGCATGACATCTTTTGTCCTACCCTCCCGTGGCAGCGGGGTCCTATTGGAAACTAAGGGATATTAAGGCCTCCTTTTAATAGAGAACCGGAACAAAGCATTAGCACATAGTGAATACATGAACTCCTCAAACTATGGTCATCACCGGGAGTGGTTCCGATTATTGTCACTTCGGGGTTGCTGGATCATAACACATAGTAGGTGACTATAGACTTGCAAGATAAGATCAAGAACTCACATATATTCATGAAAACATAATAGGTTCAGATCTAAAATCATGGCACTCGGGCCCTAATGACAAGCATTAAGCATAGCAAAGTCATAGCAACATCAATCTCAGAACATAGTGGATACTAGGGATCAAACCCTAACAAAACTAACTCGATTACATGATAAATCTCATCCAACCCATCACCGTCCAGCAAGCCTACGATGGAATTACTCACGCACGGCGGTGAGCATCATGAAATTGGTGATGGAGGATGGTTGATGATGATGACGGTGACGAATTCCTCTGTCTGGAGCCCCGAACGGACTCCAGATCAGCCCTCCCGAGAGAGATTAGGGCTTGGCGGCGGCTCCGTATCGTAAAACGTGATGATTTCTTCTCTCTAATTTTTTTCTCCCTGAAAGCCAATATATGGAGTTGGAGTTGGCGTCGGAGGGCCACCAGGGGGCCGACGAGGTAGGGGGCGCACCCAGGGGGGCGCCCCCCACCATCGTGGACAGGGTGTGGGCCCCCTGGTCTTCATATTTTTCGAGGATTTTTTATTAATTATCCTAAGATATTCCGTGGAGTTTCAGGTCGGTCCGAGAACTTTTATTTTCTGCACAAAAACAACACCATGGCAATTCTGCTGAAAACAACGTCAGTCCGGGTTAGTTCCATTCAAATCATACAAGTTAGAGTCCAAAACAAGGGCAAAAGTGTTTCGAAAAGTAGATACGACGGAGACGTATCAGGTACTTGGCATGTCTTGGCTTGGCATACATTTCCCCGGCAACAGCGCCAGAAATTCTTCCTGCTACCTCTTGAGCTTGCGTTGGTTTTTCCCTTGAAGAGGAAAGGGTGATGCAGCAGTGTAGAGTAAGTATTTCCCTCATCTTTTGAGAACCAAGGTATCAATCCAGTAGGAGATAACGATCAAGTCACTGAATATCTGCACAAACAAACACCAACTTGCACCCAATGCGACAAGGGGTTGTCAATCCCTTCATGGTTATTTGCAAAATGAGATCTGATAGAGATGATAAATGATAAAGTAATATTTTTGGTATTTTTGGTATATGGAACAGAAAGTAGAAGATTGCAAAGTGTGGCACCCCGACTCAGAGAAACCGGCCCAAAGATCGAGATGAAGTCTTCTGGAATACGGCACTGCTTGACATAGAACAAATCAGGTCTTATTACAAGAATAATAATACAAAGGTCTGATGTTACAAAGGTTCACATCAGCATGGCGACACTATGCCTGCGATACAACACTTGCTCTATGCTAGCAGCGGAACAACTCGTAGCAGCGGAAATCTTCTAGCAGCGGAACCACGACGAAGGTAGTGAACTCCACTCCGCTGGGACTCTAGCTGGGATGCGATCTAGCTCCCACGAATGGAAGTCACAACAAGCAATCAAGCAATCACGGCATCACCTGCAATCTGGCATGACACGCCAGGTCAGTACATTGAATGTACTTGCAAGCCCACAACAACCAAAAACATCAAGGCAAGACAACAACATAGCATTAAGCAGGTTGATTACATTAACAACTACCATGATACAACAGCAACTACTAAGCATGATATGAAACTACTACAATACTGATACATCACCATCTCAGATCTCCATAACCATATCTCTCTTGGTTAACCGGCCAAGCCATATACCATCTCGATCACCTCGTGATCAAAACCAAATGGTGATCATTCACGGATCACAAATGGACCAACCTCGTGGTCTTGAATCGGGTTACCTTGTTACCAAACGGTGATCTTTCCGGCGATCACAACCATGACCAACACTTGGTCTCAAACGGTGATCTTTCCGGCGATCACTACCATGACCAACACTTGGTCCCCAACATCATCAACATCCTTCCAATCTCTACTACTCAAAATGTCCACATATAAATCACCTATAAGTCATTCCGTCATGTGAGTGTTGATCGAATGATGTGACCTAGTACGAACTTATGCCCATGACCGAGGACGCTGCTACCAATAGATTAAACACACACACACACACACACACACTCTGCAGAGGTAGCGCACTGTATCCACACCACGGAACCCGTGGCCTCGCACTTCCACTTGGGTGGACCAATGGCATTCCGACAAAACCGATCTACTGCCATGACACTCTCCCGGCCACTCCGACTAACTCCCCTCTGGGCTAAGTCATGGGTGGTCCCGTGTCTACCAAAGACACCAACGACCATCATCGTGGCAAAACAAAACAGTCCCAAACGGGAACAAGAGCTCTCAATACCAACTACGGGCACACAAGGCTTATGTCTACCTACCTGATTAGGGTAGCGTGCACCCATAACCTTCCCTCATTGGAGGAACTGGCGAGAGGCACGACAATAGCATCGCATTAGGGCCTTCCCATAAATGCAAATGTGGTCGCACTGGAAAAGCCCGGTTCGGTGGCACCTGATCAACTTAATGACGGAGTTTAACCCCAAAAATATAACTTTGATAATTGATACTCTGATATCAACTATCAAACTATAATCCAAGTCATGGCAATATCAAACAAATAATCCAAGCATAATATCATCATCTCAAAATACTCCAAGGGTAGCACAACACTACTATCATGATGAACCCGACAATAATAATCCTACTACTCCAATAACAAGAACAAAGCTATCCAGCTAAGATCCACACGTAAAAATCATCTCCGAAATTAATACTCCAAGCAATAGTAACAGAACATCGACTAGCATCATGAAAATAATCATACTAACCACTAATAATCCAAAGGCAGCATGACATCCAAAGTAATACTCCAATATGATAACAGATATCATCATGAAAACAATCATAACAACAACCACTAATACTCCAATGGTAACATGATACTCATCAACTACAAACATAACTCCTAGTAATTCAAATAATAGCATGGCAACAACAAGATCAAAATAATACTTCAAGAAAAAATGCCATGCACGAAGTCATGTAGCTATAGCAATATTTTAAACAAGTTAAAAATATATTAAACCAAGTTACTGCATTACAGTGATGCAAATGGAGGGTGTGGCTTGCCTGGGGTGGAAGAAATCACCGGGAGAAAGTGCAAGAAACTCGCGGAACCAATCGCTAGAGATCATTCTCTCTCGGAGGGGGCTGATTAAGGGCAGGGGCAAAATGGTCATTTTCAAAATTTCACAACATCGTAAAAATGATTCCATCAGAACGGGCTCAACGAAACAAAGAAATGGGATTCTGATTCACCTGATTTGGAGCTATGGTTAAAAAGATATGAATGTTTTTCTACTAGGGACCTATCTATAAAGAAATCCTCACAAACAGGCCCTTAACAGGAAAATACAGAACGCACACTCAAGAAAATACGCTTTCGGTCAGCGAAAACATATTTCGTGGAATACGTTTCCACTAATCCACGTCAGCGAGGGCGGGGCCGGGGCTGGTCAACGGCTGAGGGGCTGACGCGCGGGGCCCGCGGCCAGCTAGCAGGGAGGGGCGTCGTCTCCTTCCTCTCCTCGCTCGCGCACGCGCCTGGCCGAGGTAGAGCCAGCACCGACGGCGACTGCAGGAAGCTCCGGTCACCTCCCGCACTGTGCCACCTACCAGAGTGCTCAGCAGGATGAGCCGCACCTACCTAGACCATCGGTTTTCACCGGAGAGGTCATGGTCGAGCAGGGCTCTCGCGGCGGCGGACGACAGCGACGGGTGATGATGGAGCTCACGACAGAGGCCACCGGAGGAGAGGGGAAGTTGCTGGGGAGGTTTGCCAGAGTGGTGTGGATCTACTGGTGGTGGAGGAACGGAGGGGGAGGCTCGACATTGGGCTAATTTAGGTTGAAGCCGAGGCGGACATGGCGGCCATGGAGAAAGAACTGGAGCTCCTCGAGCTTGGTGGAGTGGTCGGGCGGGGCTCTGGGAGAGTGGTGAGGCGAGAGGTGAGCTCGGGGTGGCCTTTATATAGGCGGGGAGAGGGAGAGTCGCGTTGGCGTCACCGCGGACGCTTGTGCGCGTGCTCGAGCTCGGGGGAAGTCGACGGGGAGATGCATAGAGGAGCCCACGGGGCAGAGGAGGCCAGGGAGCACGGGGAAGAAGAAGACAGCAACGAACAACGCCAAATGGCCACTGTTCGCCCATGGTCACGCGGTGGCGAGCGTCGGTGAGGAAACAGACGAAGGGGGAGAGGGGTCCAGGACAACGGCGACGACGAGAGCTAGCTGCTGCACACGCTCACGAGCGCGAAGACGACGAGAGGGGGAGGGGCCCGAGCAAGAAGTCATTCTGGACACGCTCATGGCATGCCAAAATTGTGGTCACCGCGTGCACTAGTGCACACAGTGCCTCAAGCTATGCCAAATGATGTCTGGGGGTTTGTCCTTCCTGGGGAGGTTGCAACTGAGGTGGTAGTTTGGTTAAAGGTGCAGTGGTTAAATGGTAAATGAGCTCTGAAGTTTACTGCAGTAAACTTGATCAGCTCAATGTGATCAACAGAGAGATGCTATGTGTCAAGTGTTATGTCTGGGGTGTTTAGGCTAGGCAGGACTGTGATCCTGGGGGTTTTGGAGCACAATGGGCCACAAAATAATATAGTTGTCGTGTAATCCCAAAATTGGTCTAGAATCAAGATTTGGATGATGCACTCACCTGGAGTTATGGAATGGGATACAACTTGGCAAATCCTCATTCTATGGACATATAAAGATGCTGTTAAAAGCTCATGCCAAATTGACAAGCCAAAATGGCACTTGCTTCAAAAACATCAATTCTGTCCAGAAACTTGGAATAATTTTGGTGATCAAATGGCTCAATTAAATGATGCCAAATTGGGTAGAGAGTTTTTTATGGGTATAAAAATGATTTGGTAATTTATCAGGATTTTTAAAGCAATATAAAATACACTTGTTTCACAACTTGAAAATATTGCCAGAATCAAAGATTTGCTCCTATGCTCACATAGATGATTGGATGGGGCTGCAAATGGGTGGAGGGGGTTAATATGAGCACATTAAGGAGTGTGCAAAAGTTCATCTCATTTGGGTACACCTAGCTAGTACCTCCTTCACAATGGCTTCTGTTTAACAGAAACTTCGAAAAATTGCTGAGGAAGAGTGGCTAGGAAAATAAAGTTGAACTTGTGCATGAGGCAATTATTTGGACATATAAGCATGCCCAAGGAGTTTGAGAGCAATCAAGAAAAGATAGGTGGCACTTCCTTCATAAAAAACCACACTGGACAGAAATGAAGAATAATTATTGGGGAATTATTTTTCCTGGCCAAGGAAATGTTTGGGCATATTTGAGCTATATATGACCCAAAGGAATTATGAGAATTAATTGGGAATTTTTGGATGGACAGAAATATAGGTTGCTTCACAACCTAGGGCAGATAGGATTATTCCTTTAATGAAAAAAGAATTTTCCCTGGAAAATATATATATTAGGGTTTGGTCAAGGAGTGAAGTGACATGATCTTGGCAAGGTTTTGAGAATGATTAGTCACTTGGGAGGGGGAATGAGGATGATTTCCCAGGTGGCAAGGCCACAGAACCTCTCCAAAAAGAAAAACAGAGCAAAAACCAAATAAATCAAAAGAAAAAGAGAAGGGCCAAAATCCAATCTGTTACACAAAGTAAAAGAACGGCGACAGAAATTGGCAAGTTGATGGGAAACTAATATGGTGTAAAATAGACCCGGGGGCCATAGGTATCACTTGAGGCTTCTCCCAAAATAGAAATTATTACGGTGGGTGAACAAATTACTACCGAGCAATTGATAGAAAAGCGCAAAGTTATGACGATATCTAAGGAAATGATCATGAATATAGGCATCACGTCCGTGTCAAGTAGACCGAAACAATTCTGCATCTACTACTATTACTCCACACATCAACCGCTATCCAACATGTATCTAGAGTATTAAGTTCGTAAAGAACGGAGTAACGCATTAGGCAAGATGACATGATGTAGAGGAATTAACTCAAGCAATATGATGAAAACCCCATCTTTTTATCCTCGATGGCAACAATGCAATACGTGCCTTGCTGTCCCTACTGTCACTGGGAAAGGACACTGCAAGATTGAACCCAAAGCTAAGCACTTCTCCATTGCAAGAAAAACCAATCCAGTTGGCCAAACCAAATCGATAGTTCGAAGAGACTTGCAAAGATATCAAACCATGCAACAAGAATTCAGAGAAGATTCAAATAATGTTCATAGATAAAGTTGATCGTAAATCCACAATTCATCGGATCTCTGCAAACACACCGCAAAAGGGTATTACATCAAATAGATCTCCAAGAACATCAAGGAGAACTTTGTACTGAAAATCAAAGATAGAGAAGAAGCCATATAGCTACTAGCTAGGGACACGTAGGTCTGTGGTAAACTACTCACGCTTCATCAGAGCGGCAATGGTTTTGATGTAGAAGCCCTCCGTGATCGAATCCACCTTCGGCAGCACGCCGGAAAAGGCCCTAAGATGGGATCTCACGGGTACAGAAGGTTACGACGGTGGAAAAGTGGTTTCGTTGCTCTCTTGGATGTTTTTAGGGTATAAGAGTATATATAGGAGGAAGAATTAGGTCAGGGGAGCTACGAGGGGCCCACAAGGTTGGGGGCACGCCCCACCCCCTGGTCACGCCCTCCACCCTTGTGGCCGCCTCGCGATTCTTCTGACTTGCACTCCAAGTCTCTTGGGTGTCTTCTGGTCCAAGAAAAATCATGGCGAAAGTTTTATTCCGTTTGGTATTCCTTCTCTGTGAAACTCTAAAACAAGGAAAAAACAGAAACTGGCACTGGCTCTAGGGTAATAGGTTAGTCCCAAAAATCATATAAAATAGCATATTAATGCATATAAAACATCCAAAACAGATAATATAATAGCATGGAACAATCAAAAAATATAGATACGTTAGAGACGTATCATCGGTGCAGGCGTTCGGCTCAGGCTCCGACTCGCCAATCTTGCCGATCAAGACATGGATTCCACCGAAGGGGACCCAGTACCCGTAATCAGTTGAATCGGCCTAGGGACCCCAGCCAGCATCGTCGATGTAGATCTTGATGCGGCGCTCTTGATCATCTGGCCCACGACGTATCCCTTTATCCCTAAGAAGCTGCCCTTCAAGAACTCGAAACCACCATTCTCTAGCCCCATGGTGGGCGCCAACTATCATGGAATTGTCACGACAGATGTCCTCGCAAAAGGACTTAGGTGTGTGGCCATCGCAACGTAGTTAGCTTGAAGGGGTTGAACAGGAACAAAATACACAAAGGGTTTACCCAGGTTCGGCCCCTCTCAATGAGGTAAAAGCCTACTCCTGCTTCTAGTAGTATTGCTTGAGTTTCGATTACAAGGGAGCGAATACGCTTGACCTAGTTCTCGATTGATTTTTTTTAGTTAACCCACCGCCGGGTCTCGCCTTTTTATTCATAGGTTGAGAACCGGAAGCTTACAGAGTCCTAGATGGCTCACATAACGTAACCGGCTCGGTTTCTAACTAATCATGCCTTACAGGGCAAGTCATAATACGGCGATTCAAAGGCTCGGGCCTTGAGCTTTCACCAGGCCTGCCTCCATGAGCCGCCGTCTTCACACTTCTCCTTGGGCCTCCTTGGACCTTCTTCATATGAAACCGTCAATGGTGTAACCCGGCCCCTCCTGGGCGGGTCACACCTCGGAGCTATATCTCCAACACATATCAAATGAAGTCCAAACGCGATAAAAATTTACAGAGAATTATCGCAAACAGGGGCCCACAGCCACCACAAGACACCTGGGCGCGCCCCAGGGCCCAAGCATGCCATGCTGGTTTGTGCTCACCTCGTACATCGGTTGGAGGTCTACTTCAGGCACAAGAAAGATAATTTATGGAAAAAAACCGTGTAGAAATTTCAGCGCAATCAGAGTTACGGATATCCGGGAATTTAAGAAATGGTGAAGGCCCAGAAAAGAGGAACACGAAACAGATGAGAACAGAGAGGGAGATCCAATCTCGGAGGGGCTCCCACCCCTCTGCTGCCATGGAGGCCATGGACAAGAGGGGGAACTCTCCTCCCATCTAGGGGGGAGGCCAAGGAAGAAGAAGGAGGAGGGGGACTCTCTCCCGGTGGCACCGGAGCACCGCCGGAGCTATCATCATGACGGCGATCTACACCAACAACCTCGCCGCCGTCAACACCAACTCTCTCCCCCTCTATGCAGCAGTGTAACACCCCTTCTCCCTGTTGTAATCTCTAGTTGGTGCTCAATGCTACATATTATTCCCCAGTGATCTATGGCTATCTTATGATGTTTGAGTAGATCCGTTTTGTCCTATGGGCTAATGGACGATCGTGGTTGGTATGGGTGGATATTTTGTTATGGTGTTGTCCTATGGTGCCCTTCGTCTCGTGCGAACGTGAGGGGTCCCCACTATAGGGTGTTGCAATACGTTCACAATTTTCTTATTGTCAGTTGCCAGAGTGACAGAAGCCTGAACACGGATAAGTGGGTTATTGCGTATGGGAGTAAAGAGGACTTGATACTTAATGCTATGGTTGGGCTTTACCTTAATGATCTTTGGTAGTTGCGGATGCTTGCTAGAGTTCCAATCATAAGTGCATATGAACCAATTATATAAAGTATGTTAGCTCATGCCTCTCTCTCATATAAAATTGCAAGAATGATTACTGGTCTAGTTATCGATTGCCTAGGGACAAATGACTTCTTGTTGACAAAATCTATCTACTTTTACTACCTTTCAATTTATTCGTAGTTTTATTCTCACAAAGTACTCATAGTTTTATTCTTGCAAAATAGTTTCATACTTGTTTTAGGTAAAGCAAACGCCAAGTGTGCGTAGAGTTGTATCGGTGGTTGATAGAACTTGAGGGAATATTTGTTCTACCTTTAGTTCCTCGTTGGGTTCGACACTCTTATTTATCGAGAAAGGCTACAAAGACCCCTTATACTTGTGGGTTATCAAGACCTTTTTCTCGCGTGTTGCCGGGGAGCAATAGTGTGGGGTGAATATTCTCGTGTGTGCTTCTTTGCTTTATCACTAAGTAGATTTTATTTTCTGTTCTAAGTTGTTCTCTATCATTAGTTACGGATATGGAACACGAAATACCAAATAAATAGTGGTACTTGCTACTCATGGAGATGGGGAACCTCCTAAAACCCTCGATGGTCGTTATGTGAAAAATATTAAACACTACTTTGATAATCCTAAGAAAACCCCATTCAACATGATAATGGGAGACATGTTGGATCAACGTGAATACTTTAGGGATTATCGCTTGACACAAAAAGGGAAACTGTTATGGGATCAAATTGATATGTTCCATTGGTATGCTTGGAATTTATGCCGGAGATATGATTATACTTGTTGCTCTAGGATGAAGGCTCCACGCCTTCCCTTTTCATGCAAATTTAATGATAATGAAACCTTAGCTTCTTATGCTAATGGTAGATATGATTACTATAATGTGAAGTGAATAGAAGAATTTTTTTTCTTTTAAGGGTGCTTATGAAATTGAATCTTTGTTTGAAAAGTATGAAGCTTTTGATGATGATGTTTATAGGCTTGAAAACTTTGCTACACTTAAATATTGCTATGAGAATTATAAATACAATTCCGATATTGATTTATTTATTGAGAAAGTCTCCGCTGTCCAACAAGAGACTAATATTTTGCAGGAGTCTATGGAAGAGGGAATTGATGAAATTGTGAGCTCATTGGATGAAAAAGATGATGAGGAGAGTGAAGAACAATAGGAGGAAGAGCGGATTAGCTACCCGTGCCCACCCACTAATGAGAGTAACTCTTCAACTTATACATTGTTTAATGTCCCTTCGTTCTTACCAAAGGATGAATGCTATTATAATTGCTATGATCCCGTTGATTCTTTTGAAATATCCCTTTTTGATGAACTTGATGCTTGCTATGCTTGTGGCCAAGACGTCAATATGAATTATGCTTATGGAGATGAACTTGCTATAGTTCCTTATGTTAAACATGAAATTGTTGATATTGCACCCACACATGATAATCGTATTATCTTTTTTGAATTCTCCAAACTACACTATATCAAAGAAGTTTGCACTTATTAAGGATTACATTGATGGATTACCTTTTACCATTGCACATGATGATTTTTATGAATATAATATGCATGTGTTTGCTGCTCCTACTTGCAATTATTATGAGAGAGGAACTACATCTCCACCTCTCTATGTTTCCAACAAGATAAAATTGCAAGAAACTGCTTATGATATGTGCATGACTTGTTCTTATATGACATGCCGATGCATATGAAGAGAGTTAGACTTCATAATTGCATGATATATGTTGCTTTGTGCTCACTACTAGATTAAAAATCATTGATAATTAAAATTGGCTTTGATATACCTTGGGATCCGGGTGGATCATTTACTTGAGCACTTTAGGCCTAGCTTAATGGCTTTAAAGAAAGCGTAGCCAGCGAGACAACCCAGAAGTTTTAGAAAGTCTTTTTATTCTGTTGAGTGCTTTTATAAAGTTTAAAAACATAAAAATATAGAGGGGAAATTAAAAACTTTTTCAATAAAAGAGAATCAATTGGAAGTTATGCATTGAAGAAGTGAGGGTCGACCTTGAACACTTGTGTTCATGCTCATGGAAACAATGTAGAATTTTTCATGAATTTTCTCACAAAAATAATTATCCCCTTATACAAATTCATTGTATTATACAATTAATGTGCCAAGATTTGCATTTAGGATGATTAGATTGCTTGTTGGTATGCGCGGTGTAAAAACAGAAACTTTGGCTGTAGTGCATGAATTTTCATTTTTTACTGGAAAGTCAAAAGTTTCTGAATTTTTACAAAATACTTCTATGCAAATTTTTTATGTTTTCCTAATTTTACAGAATTTTTAGAGTTGCAGAAGTATGGTCAATGTTCAGATTACTAGAAAATGTCCTCCTTCTGACAGGTTCTATTTTTGATGCATTGTTTTGCTCGTTTTGATGAAACTAGCGATTGTATCGGTGGTATAAGCTATGAAGAAGTTATAATACAGTATCTAAAATGCAAAAAAAAATATGAATTGGTTTGCAATAGTACTTAAAGTAGTGATTTGCATTATTATACTAACGGATCTCACGAGGTTTCTGTTGAGTTTTTTGTGGATGAGGTGATCAAAGATCGAGGAGGTCTCGATATGAGGAGAAGGAGGAGAGGAAAGAGCTCAAGCTTGGGGATTACCAAGGCACCCCAAGTAAATATTCAAGAAGACTCAAGTGTCTAAGCTTGGGGATGCCCCAGAAGGCATCCCATCTTTCTTCAACGAGTATCGATATGTTTTCATCTTTGTTTCGTTCACGTGATATGCGTAAATCTTGGAGCGTATTTTGTGTTTATTTTTTCCATTTCTTTTATGCACCATGCTGGTATGAGATATTCCATGGTTTATTTATAAAATGCTCATTGCACTTCACTTATATCTTTTGAGTATGGCTTTATAGAATGCTTCATGTGCTTCACTTATATCATTTGAAGTTTGGAATGTCTGTTTCTCTTCACATAGGAAACCGTTATTTGTAGAATGCTCTTTTGCTTCACTTATATTTATTAGAGCATGATCTTTTATAGAAAGAATTAAACTCTCTTGCTTCAGTTATATCTATTTAGAGAGTCAATAGGAATTGGTCATTTGCATGGTTAGTCATGAAATCTTACATAAAACTTATGGATCACTGAATATGATATGTTTTATTCCTTGCAATAGTTTTGCGATATAGAGATGATAATATGTGGGAGGTACTACTAAACGGTTGTGGTTAGTAAGAATATTGGTGTTAAGGTTTGTGATTCCCGAAGCATGCACGTATAGTCTCTCGTTATGCTATGAAGTTGGAGCATGATTTATTATTGATTCTCTTCCTTATGGGTGGCGGTTGGGGACGAGTGATGGTCTTTTCCTACCAATCTATCCCCCTAGGGGCATGCGTAGTAGTACTTTGCTTCGAGGGCTAATAAACTTTTGCAATAAGTATATGAGTTCTTTATGACTAATGTGAGTCCATGGATTATAAGCACTCTTACCTTTCCGCAATTTGCTAGCCTCTTCGGCACCGTGCATTGCCCTTTCTCACCTCGAGAGTCGGTGCAAACTTCGCCGGTGCATCCAAACCCCGTGATATGATGCACTCTATCACACATAAGCCTTATTATATCTTCCTCAAAACAGCCACCATACCTACCTATTATGGCCTTTCCATATCCATTCCAAGATATATTGTCATGCAACTTCCACTGTGACTTCCACTGTGATCTTAAGATAGCTAGCATGATCTTTCCATGTTGTGTCCGTTTTTTGATATCTCTGCTGCGCTAGATCATTGCACATCCTGGTACACTACCAGAGGCATTCACATAGAGTCATATTTTGTTCCAGGAATTAAAAAACAGTATAACAGAGCGACCTACGACCCCTCTCAGCAATTTGACTCCCGTACCATTCGATCAATGGTACGAACGTGTCAGATCATTCTGTCATCTAGCGGCATCCCTGGCCTCTCGTTTGCCTCACCAGGCCGTGCGAGCCGGTCGAGACTACTTCAAAAGGGCCACTGCTCCGCTGATCAATTTTGGAGCCTTCTAATGAACTGGGCCGCATTGTCGTGAGGGGGACAGAAGATCGGGCCTTTATCTTAAGCCCAGTTCCTTCTAACGAGGTGAACAGGCTCGATCTGCTCGCAAGGCGGAGCGACGACGACAGGTTGGGAGGCGGAGTGGCGGCGTGGGGAAGGCCATGATGGCGCCGCAGTAGTTTCTTCAAGGTTCAAGCTTAATGACGCAGAAGATGCCGACCTTGCGTTTCCTCTTCTTCTAGCTCTAACGAATGGCAGTTTCTGCCTACAAATACTCTCCTCCGCAGCTCCGCTCGCATCATCATCCTTTTCTTTTCTGCGGTATCCATGATCGCGAGGTTACAACAGCGGAGACGACGCAAGCTAACCACCAAGCTCGCAACCATCGAGCTTGCATATGCTCTGGGCGCCGGGCGGCACTACCAACCCCCTATCTCGGTGTCCGGCGGTGACGAAGCTCAAGATTTTTACGGTGGCTTGATGACCATGGCCAATTACCCTATTGCCGCAAGCATATTGAGCCCTCCACATGATACCCTACCGGCTGATACACGCTTGATAAGTGAATCAGGAATTCTACAACTTGGACTATATAACATTTGCTCCTTTTCCGTTGACATGGCTCTTTGACCTTCGCACTTGAATTGATTGATGAATTGTCTGGTGTGATGTAAAAAAAATACGATGACAGTTTCACCATAAACCTCAGGTGATTATCCCTCCTAAATATTCTAACACTATTAATCTTCACTGCTCACAACCAACCGCAGGTTTCTGATGTTGCCATCTTTTTTTTTGATTTGGTTGTTGTTAATCAGATATGAAGACGTTGTGCGGACATATATTTCAGCTACATGTACTATGTACCAAAAACATGTTGTTTCTGTAGTTCAAATATTACTCATCAGTTAAGTATGCAACTGCAGATTGGTCAATGAATAATGTATGTTATAAGTTTACACAAAACAAAGTGTGTCTACTGTAAGAGCTGGGGATGCGTGTTTCCTCCCTCTTCCCAGTATCTTGATCCCCGGTTCTATAATTTCAGCTGCACTTTAGATGATAATGGAGCCTATGCTAGGAACTTTGAGGTATGTTCTGCTAGCTGCATGAGTTATTTAATAAGTTAAGTGCACAAAAAATTGAATATGCATTTTTATATGTGCTAGAATTCTCCAAAAGTTATTGGACTAATGAGTGGTTAAATGTTAGGGATGGCGATACAGTTAGTGGCGGAGCTTGGGCTGAATTTATGGAGGGGCAAATGGGCTGGAGGGGCAAGAAACATGCTTTTAGGCTGATTTTAACTCGACATATGGGCTGAATACTAGGGTATATTTGCTAAGTTTCTCATGGGTTGGAGGGGCAATGGCCCAGGTTGCTCTCCACAAAGCTCCGCCACTGGATACAGTAACCGTTCATGCCTTTTCAATGGTAGTTACTGAATTAGCTCCTGCTTCTCTATTGCTTGCTGCCTTAGAAAAAAAATCAAACAGGCTCCACCACATATTCAAACATCTTAGCAAATGTCATACGTAAACAAACTTTTATGATGGAATTGTCACCCTTTGATTTTCCAACCTATACCTAGAGCTTGAACCAATATGCGGCACTATCCACACTGATTTACTATAGCAATTCTTCATTTCCCCCTTAAAACTAAAGGCTTTTAGACTTTTTACATATTTAAATAATTATTTCATTAAGACGGGTGCCGCAATGTGCGCGTTCATGTTCTAGTCAAGTTGTAATATTGAGCTGCGTGTAAGTAAATAGAAGTGTGATGATCATCATTATTCATTACTAGAGCATGTCCTAGTGAGGAAAGGATGATGGAGACTATGATCCCCCACAAGTTGGGATGAGGCTCTAGACAAATATAAAAAGAAAAAAGAAAAAAGAAATAAATAAGTGAGGCCAAAAGGAGCCCAAGAAAAAAGATAAAAATAAAAATAAAATGAGAGAAAAGAGAGAAGGGGCATGCAAATACCACATGTGTGCTTCAAAATAGCACTTTTTTCATATAGAGAGTATCGTATGTTGTCACTTCCATATACTAGTGGGAATTTTTCATTATAGAGTTAGATGTACACCAACTTAGTTTTCATATTGAGATTTCATACACTTATAGCTCTTAGTGCATTCGTTGCATGGCAATCCCTACTCCTCGCATTGATATCAATTGATGGGCATCTCCATAGCTTGTTGGTTAGCAGCGTCGATGTGAGACTTTCTTACTTTTTTGTCATCTCTATATTTACCCCTATCAACACACTCTATTCCGCCCATAGTGTTATATCCATGGCTGGCGCTCATGTATTGCATGAGGGTTGAGAAAGCTGAAGCGCATTAAAAAGTATGAACCAATTGCTCAGCTTGTCATCGGGGTTGTGCATGATAAATACTTTGTGTTAAGAAGACAGAGCATGACAAGGCTATATGATTTTGTAGGTTTAGCTTTCTTTAGCATTGATATTTTGAAAGACACGATTGTTTGTTGGCATGCCTGAGTATTGATGTCTTTATGTCAAATTATAGACTATTGCTTTGAATCACTCGTGTCTTAATATTCATGCCATGATTAGACATATGATCAAGTTTATGCTAGGTAGCATTCCACATCAAAAATTATCCATTTATCATTTACCTACTCGAGGAAGAGAAGGAATTAAGCTTGGGGATGCTGGTACGTCTCTGGTGTATCTATAATTTTTGATTGTTTCATGCCAATATTATACAACTTTCACATATTTTGGGCAACATTTTATATGATTTATTTGACTAACCTCTTGGTCTATTGCCCAGTGTTAGTTCCTATTTGTTGCGTGTTTTTTGTTTCATAGAATATCCATATCAAACGAAGTCCAAATGCGATAAAAATTTACGAAGAATTATTTCGGAATATATGTGATTTTTGGGACTTGGAATCAACGCAAACAGGGGACCACGGCCACCACAAGACACATGGGCGCTCCCCAGGGCCCAGGCGCGCCGTGGTGGGTTGTACTCACCTTGTACGCAGGTTGGAGATCTACTTCGGAAGCAAGAAAGATAGTTTATGGAAAAAACTCGTAAAAATTTCAGCACAATTAGAGTTATGGATCTCTGGGAATTTAAGAAACGATGAAGGGCCAGAAAATAGGAACACGAAACAGAAGAGAACAGAGAGGGAGATCCAATCTCGGAGGGGCTCCCGCCCCTGCGCTGCCATGGAGGCCATGGATGAGGAAGGTAACTCTCCTCCCATCTAGGAGGGAGGCCAGGGAAGAAGAAGAAGGAGGGGGCTCTGTCCCCCTCTCTCCCAGTGGCGTCGGAGCACCGCCAGGGCAATCATCGTGACAGAGATCTACACCAACAACTTCACCGCCGTCAACACCAATTCTCTCCCCCTCTATCTAGTGGTGTAACACCCCTTCTCCCCACTGTAATCTCTACTTAAACATGGTGCTCAACACTATATATTATTTCCCAATGATCGATGGCTATCTTATGATGTTTGAGTAGACCCATTTTGTCCTATGGACTAATCGACGATCGTGGTTGGCATGAGTGTATATTTTATTATGGTGTTGTCCAACGGTGCCCTCCGTCACGCACAAACATGAGGGGTCCCCGCTATAGGGTGTTGCAATACGTTCATAATTTTCTTATTGTCAGTTGCCAGAGTGACAGAAGCCTGAACACGGATAAGTGGGTTATTGCGTATGGGAGTAAACAGGACTTGATACTTAATGCTATGGTTGGGTTTTACCTTAATGATCTTTAGTTGCGGATGCTTGCTAGAGTTCCAATCATGGGTACATATTATCCAAGTAGAGAAAGTATGTTAGCTCAGGCCTCTCCCTCATATAAAATTGCAAGAATGATTACCGGTCTAGTTATCGATTGCCTAGGGACAAATGACTTTCTTGTTGACAAAAGCTATCTACTTTTATTACCTTGCAATTTATTAGTAGTTTTATTCTCGCAAAGTACTCATACTTTTATTCTTGAAAAATAGTTCCATACATGTTTTAGGTAAAGCAAACGTCAAGTGTGTGTAGAGTTGTATCGGTGGTCAATAGAACTTGAGGGCATATTTGTTCTACCTTTAGCTCCTTGTTCGGTTCGACACTCTTATTTATCGAAAAAGGCTACAAACGATCCCCTATACTTGTGGTTTATCACCAGCGTCGAGCAACATGCTCATGTACTCCACCCTGCCCAGAACCACTGTCCTCTTTAGCCACCGGTTTGTGGGGATGATGTCCTCAACACCCTCGGCGCCGACGACGACTTGCGCTCCTCCGCCGGTTGTGTCCCACTCCATCTTCATTGTCTTATCAGTAAAGTGGACGATAGTAAGTGATACGTCTCCAACATATCTATAATTTTTTATTGTTCCATGCTATTATAGTATCAATCTTGTATGTTTTATATACGATTATATATCATTTTTCGAACTAACCTATTACCCAGTGCCACTTGTTGTTTTTGCTTGTTTTTTAGAAAATTAGTACCAAACGCTATGAAACTTGATGATTTTTTCTGGACCATAAGGGACCCTAGATATTTTGGGAGAAGACTAGAAGAGTCACGAGGGAGCGACAAGCTCGGGAGGTGCTACCTCTTGAGCACTGCGTTGGATTTCCCCGAAGAGGAGAGGATGATGCAGCAAAGTAGTGTAAGTATTTCCCTCAGTTTTTGAGAACCAAGGTATCAATCAAGTAGGAGACCACGCACGAGTCCCTCGTACCTACAAAAACGATAGCTACTCGCAACCAACGCGATTAGGGGTTGTCAATCCCTTCACGGTCACTTACGAGGGTGAGATCTGATAGAGATGATAAATAATATTTTTGGTATTTTTGATATAGAGATGCAAAGTAAAAAGTAAAAGGCAAAGTAAAAACAAAGCAAGTAATAAAGTAATGGAGATTGATATGATGAGAATAGACCCGGGGGCCATAGGTTTCACTAGTGGCTTCTCTCAAGAGCATAAGTATTCTACGGTGGGTGAACAAATTACTGTTGAGAAATTGATAGAAAAGCGAATAATTATGAGCTTATCTAGGTATGATCATGTATATAGGCATCACGTCCAAGACAAGTAGATCGAAACGATTCTGCATCTACTACTATTACTCCACTCATCGACCGCTATCTAGCATGCATCTAGAGTATTAAGTTAAAAACAGAGTAACGCTTTAAGCAAGATGACATGATGTAGAGGGATAAATTCATGCAATATGATAAAAAAACATCTTGTTATCCTCGATGGCAACAATACAATACGTGCCTTGCAACCCTTTCTGTCACTGGGTAAGGACACCGCAAGATTGAACCCAAAGCTAAACACTTCTCCCATTGCAAGAACTACCAATCTAGTTGGCCAAACCAAATGGATAGTTCGAAGAGACTTGCAAAGATAACTCAATCATACATAAAAGAATTCAGAGAAGAATCAAATATTACTCATAGATAAGCTGGATCATAAACCCATAATTCATCGGTCTCAACAAACACACCACAAAAATAAGATTACATCGAATAGATCTCCACAAGAGAGGGGGAGAACATTGTATAGAGATCCAAAAAGAGAGAAGAAGACATCTAGCTACTAACTATGGACCCAAAGGTCTGAAGTAAACTACTCACACTTCATCGGAGAGGCTATGGTGTTGATGTAGAAGCCCTCCGTGGTAGATGCCCTCTCCGGCGGAGCTCCGGAACAGGCCCCAAGATGGGATCTCGCGGATAGAGAAGGTTGCGGCGGTGGAATTAGGTTTTTGGCTCCGTATCTGATCTGACGGGGGTACGTAGGTATATATAGGAGGAAGGAGTATGTCGGTGGAGCAACGGGGGGCCCACGAGGCAGGGGGCGCGCCCTCCACCCTCGTGACCGCCTCTGGCACTTCTTGGAGTAGGATCCAAGTCTCCTTGATCTCGTTCGGTGAGAAAATCACGTTCCCGAAGGTTTTATTCCGTTTGGACTCCGTTTGATATTCTGTTTCTTCGAAATACTGAAATAGGCGAAAAACAGCAATTCTGCGCTGGGCCTCCGGTTAATAGGTTAGTCCCAATAATAATATAAGAGTGGAAAATAAAGCCCAATATAGTCCAAAACAGTAGATAAAGTAGCATGGAGCAATCAAAAATTATAGATACGTTGGAGACGTATCAAGCATCCCCAAGCTTAATTCCTGCTCGTCCTCGAGTAGGTAAATGATAAAAAATAATTTTTGATGTGGAGTGATACTTTGGCATAATTTTAATGTAAATCTTCTTAATTGTGACATGAATATTCAGATCCGAAAGATTCAAGACAAAGGTTCGTATTGACATAAAAGTAATAATACTTCAAGCATACAAATTAAAGCAATCATGACTTCTCAAAATAGCATGGTTAAAGAAAGTTATCCCTACAAAATCATATAGTCTGGCTAAGCTCTAACTTCACCACACAAAGTATTTAATCATGCACAACCCCGATGACGAGCCAAGCAATTGTTTCATACTTTAGTAATCTCAAACCTTTTCAACTTTCACGCAATACATGAGCGTGAGCCATGGACATAACACTATAGGTGGAATAGAATGGTGGTACTATAGGTGGAATAGAATGGTGGTTGTGGAGAAGACAAAAAAGGGGGAGATAGTCTCACATCAACTAGGCGTATCAACAGGTTATGGAGATGCCCATTAATAGATATCAATGTGAGTGAGTAGGGATTGCCATGCAACGGATGCACTAGAGCTATAAGTATATGAAAGCTCAACGAAAGAAACTAAGTGGGTGTGCATCCAACTTGCTTGCTCACGAAGACCTAGGGCATTTTTGAGGAAGCCCATCATTGGAATATACAAGCCAAGTTCTATAATGAAAAATTCCCACTAGTATATGAAAGTGACAACATATGAGACTCTCTATCATGAAGATCATGGTGCTACTTTGAAGCACAAGTTTGAAAAAAGGATAGTAGCATTGTCCCTTCTCTCTTTTTCTCTCTCTTTTTATTTGGGCCTTTTCTCTCTCTCTTTTTTGGCCACTCTTTTTTTCGTCCGGAGTCTCATCCCGACTTATGGGGGAATCATAGTCTCCATCATCCTTTCCTCACTGGGATAATGCTCTAATAATGATGACCATCACACTTTTATTTTTCTTACAACTCAACAATTACAACTCGATACTTAGAACAAAATATGACTCTATATGAATGCCTCCGGTGGCGTACCGGGATATGCAATGAATCATGAGCAACATGTATGAAAGAATTATGAGCAGTGGCTTTGCCACAAATACAATGGCAACTACATGTTCATGCAAAAAGCAATATGACAAAAGTAATGTGTGTCATATGAACGGAACGGTGGAAAGTTGCATGGCAATATATCTCGGAATGGCTATGGAAATGGCATGATAGGTAGGTATGGTGGCTGTTTTGAGGAAGGTATATGGTGGGTGTATGATACCAGCGAAAAGTGCGCGGTATTAGAGAGGCTAGCAATGGTGGAAGGGTGAGAGTGCGTATAATCCATGGACTCAACATTAGTCAAAAGAACTCATGCACTTATTGCAAAAATTTAGAAGTCAGCAAAAACCAAAGCACTACACGCATGCTCCTAGGGGGATAGATTGGTAGGAAAAGACCGTCGCTCGTCCCCGACTGCCACTCATAAGGAAGACAATCAATAAATAAAATTGTGTTTTGACTTTATCACAAAGCGGTTCACCATACGTGCATGCTATGGGAATCACAAACTTCAACTCAAGCATTCTTTAAATTCATAATCACCCCAACTAGCATTGCTTTAATATTATCACCTCCATATCTCAAAACAATTATCAAGCATCAAACTTATCTTAGTATTCAACTCACTCAAAAGAAAGTTTTACAAATCTTGAATACCAAGTATATTAACATTAAGCAAATTACCATGCTCTTAACAACTCTCAAAATAATCTAAGTGAAGCATGAGAGATCAATAGTTTCTTTAAAACAAATCGACCACCGTGCTCTAAAAGATCTATGTGAAGCACTAGAGCAAAAATTATTACGCTCAAAAGATATAAGTGAAGCACTATGAGCAAAACTATCAAGCTCAAAAGATATAAGTGAAGCACATAGAGTATTCTAGCAAATACCAAATCATGTATGGCTCTCTCAAAAGGTGTGTACAGCAAGTATGATTGTGGTAAACTAACAAGCAAAGACGCAAATAATACAAGGCGCTCCAAGCAAAACACATGACATGTGGTGAATAAAAATATAGCTCCAAGTAAATTACCGATGGAAGTAGACGAAAGATGGGATGCCTTCCGGGGCATCCCCAAGCTTTGACTTTTTGGTGTCCTTGGATTATCTTGGGGGTGCCATGGGAATCCCCAAGCTTAGGCTCTTGCCACTCTTTGTTCCATAATCCATCAAAAGAATTCACCCAAAACTTGAAAACTTCACAACACAAAACTCAATATAAATCTCGTGAGCTCCGTTAGTGAAAGAAAACAAAAGACTACTTTAAGGTACTGTAATGAACTCATTCTTTATTTATATTGGTGTTAAACCTACTGTATTCCAACTTCCTTATGGTTTATAAACTAATTTATTAGCCATAGATGCATTGAAATAAGCAAACAACACACAAAAAACAGAATCTGTCAAAAACAGAAGAGTCTGTAGAAATCTGTAACTAACGCAAACTTCTAGAACTCTAAAAATTCTACCAAAATAGGACGTACTGGCAAATTTGTTTATTGATCATCAGCAAAAATAATCAATGCAAAATCATGTTTCTGTGATTTATTGAATTTTTTCTCGTGAGCTCAAAGTTTCTGATTTTCAGCAGAATCAAATCAACTATCATCATAGCTTATCCTATAGGTTCTACTTGGCACAAACACTAATTAAAACATAAAACCACATCTAAACAGAAAGTATATGGATTATTTATTCCTAAACATAAGCAAAAACAAAAAACACAAAATAAAATTGGGTTGCCTCCAAACAAGCGCTATCGTTTAACGCCCTTAGCTAGGCATAAAAGCAAGGATAGATCTAGGTTTTGCCATCTTTGGTAGGCAATTCTTCAATGAGGCATCTATCTTTCTTAGAACTTTCTTTCTTTCCAGTAATTATAAAACTCTTAGGCACAAGATCGAAAAATTCACTCATAGCAAAAGGTTCCTTAATGATGGCAAAAAGATTGGGATGAACACTTATAGATTTAAGATCCGCAGTTTCCTTACTAGACGATTCATCCTTACTCTTAGGAACATAAATAAGCTTAGGTTTTTCAGTAGACGAACTTGGAGTGTTTTGAATGGAGGAAAAAGTGGTTCCCAAGTTGGTAATGATACCCTCTAGTTTATCGACTCTTGTGGAATCTAGATTTATTCTCTCGTTAACTATGGGTTCTTTTTCTTTAATATTTTTCAAAGTTGTTCCTACCTTAGATTCATATTGGGTAATTTGATTATGGATCTTTTTATCAAGATTTTCAATTGATTCAATGGTAGCAACTTTATTCTCAATTATTTCAAGTCTTTACATAACATGCTCCAAAGTTAACATAGTTCCATTAATCAAAGGAGGTGGTGAGCCAAATAAATCCATTAAAGCATTGTAAGAATCAAAAGTATGGCTACCCAAGAAATTCCCTCCGGTAATGGTATCACGGATATATCTAAACCAAGGATTAGCACCTACATAAAAATTACGAAGAAGAACCGAAGTAGATTGCTTCCTGGTAGATCTATTTTGAGCATTGCAAATTCTATACCAAGCGTCTTTTAGATTTTCTCCCTCCCTTTGCTTAAAATTTAAAACTTCATTCTCGGGAGATAACGGAGAAGATAGGAGGCTAGTCATAACGACAAGGTGAACGAACTAACACACAAGCAAACAAAAAGGGCAAACGAGAAAAAGGCGAAAGAGAAAGAGAGGAGGATATTGGGAAAGAGAGGGTGAATAAAACTGCAAGGGTGAAGTGGGGGAGAGGAAAACGAGAGGCAAATAATGTAATGCGAGAGATAGGGATTGTGATGGGTACTTGGTATGGTTGAATTTTGCGCAAACTCCCCGGCAACGGCACCAGAAATTCTTCTTGCTACCTCTTGAGCACTACGTTGGATTTCCCCGAAGAGGAGAGGATGATGCAGCAAAGTAGCGTAAGTATTTCCCTCAGTTTTTGAGAACCAAGGTATCAATCCAGTAGGAGATCATGCACGAGTCCCTCGTACCTACACAAAATGATAGCTACTCGCAAACAACGCGATTAGGGGTTGTCAATCCCTTCACGGTCACTTACGAGGGTGAGATCTGATAGAGATGATAAATAATATTTTTGGTATTTTTGATATAGAGATGCAAAGTAATAAGTAAAAGGTTGTCATGCCCAATATGCGATACTATCCTAAAGAGACTCGAAGGTCCCACCAAGGATAGAACCGCATATTGAAACACTTTTGCAAGGTGGATATCATTACATCAACATTACATAATAGATGGGGATACATACAAGAGGCATACAATGCCACACGAATACAACATCAACATACATAAGAACAACATCCGACTACGGATGAAACACAAACAGAAACTCAAACGACATCCACCCTGCTAGCCCAGGCTGCCGACCTGGAACCTATCCCCTGATCGAAGCAGAAGCAGAAGAAGAACTCCAAAACAAGCAACATCGCTCTCGCGTCATGATCATTGCATAACCTGTACCTGCAACTGTTGTTGTAGTAATCTGTGAGCCACGAGGACTCAGCAATCCCATTATCATGGGTATCAAGACTAGCAAAGCTTAATGGGAAAGGAAGGGGTAAAGTGGTGAGGTTGCAGCAGCGACTAAGCATATATGGTGGCTAACATACGCAAATAAGAGCGAGAAGAGAGCAAAGGAATGGTCGTGAAGCTAGCAATGATCAAGAAGTGATCCTGAACTCCTCCTTACGTCAAACATAACCCAAAAACCGTGTTCACTTCCCGGACTCCGCCGAAAAGAGACCATCATGACTACACACACGGTTGATGCATTTTAATTCGGATCTGGTGTCAAGTTATCTACAACCGGACAGTAACAAATTCCCATCTGCCACATAACCGCGGGCACGGCTTTCGAAAGTTTATACCCTGCAGGGGTGTCCCAACTTAGCCCATGATAAGCTCTCGCGATCAACGAAGGATATACCTTCTCCCAGGAAGACCCGGTCAGACTCGGAATCCCGGTTTACAAGGCATTTCGATAATGGTAAAACAAGACCAGCAAAGCCTCCCGTTGTGCCGACAAATCCCGATAGGATCTGCACATATCTCGTTCTCAGGGCACACCAGATGAGCCAGACGTCGGGTTGGCATAGACCCTAGTTGCCCAGGGGGCACCGGACATCGCTCGGTTTGGACCAGCACTTGGAGAAGCACTGGCCGGGGGGGAGTAAAATAAAGATGACCCTCGAGAGTGCGACTCCCAAGGGAAAAAGGGCTAGGTGATGCAAATGGTAAAACCAAGGTTGGGCCTTGCTGGAGGAGTTTTATTCAAAGCAAACTGTCAAGGGGGTCCCATAAATCACCCAACCGCGTAAGGAATGCAAAATCCGGGAACATAACACCGGTATGACGGAAACTAGGGCGGCAAGAGTGGAACAAAACACCAGGCATAAGGCCGAGTCTTCCACCCTTTACCAAGTATATAGATGCATTAATAATATAAGAGATATTGTGATATCCCAACATAAACCTGTCCACCATGGAGCAATCTTCAACTTCACCTGCAACTAGCAACGCTATAAGAGGGCTGAGCAAAGCGGTAACATAGCCAATCAATGGTTTGCTAGGAGGGGTGTCAAAGGTTAGAGGTTCATGGCAATTTGGGAGGCTTGATGAGCAAAAGATAGGTAACGCAGCATAGCGATAGAACGAAGCAACTAGCATAGCAATGATAGTAGTGAGATCCAGGGTAGCGGTCATCTTGCCTGAAATCCCGCAAGGAAGAAGAACGAATCCATGAAGAAGATGAAGCCACGAAGACGAACCAAGCGTAGACGAACGAATCCTCACGATCGCAACGAAACTGGAACTATCGAGAAGAAGCACACAACATAGTAAACACACCACACATGCACAAGACATGATGCTCAACCAAGCATGATGCATGACAAGGCTACATGAATTTTCTCATGGCAAGAGATGATGCAAACAAGAGCAACACATCAAGGCAAGTTTAAATGAGGCCGGCAACAACATATAACAATTCCGGTAAGTCCTCATATGCAAATTTCAAAATTGGTCCAGATCTGAATAAACCTTATGTTCAAGTTATTAAACAGCAAGTTAAGATGCACAAAGATGCTCTACACGAAATTCTAGTCAAGTTACATATAAAGTTCATTTAGTTCAGAGCTACGGCCTAGAAGATATGAGCAAAACAAGTTAAACATGGCATTGATGCAAAATGCATACAAACATCAAGCAAACACCTCAAAACAAGGATGCAACATGATAATATGAAGCTACATGCAAAATCAAGCAAGTTTCATATAGAACACACTCAAAACGGAGCAGCGGTTCAACACACACACATGAAACAAGTTATAGCAACAATCTGTCCAAAACAGCAACTAGGCATATTGCAAGCATCAAAACAATATGCTACAGCAGCTCAACATGATAACAAAAGGCATGGACATGATGTACAGGTAAAGCATAACAAAACATGATACTGAGCTATCTCCAGAAATCACTAGAACATGCTCAAAAACACATGGCAAGATTGCATATAGAAACAGTTTCAGACTTTGCAGAAATAACATCAGGTTGCAATATTTAGATCTATCAAACAACATATTACAGGAACTTAACATGGCAAACAGGCATGGAATGAATCTACTAATTGCATAGAACAAAAGTCCCTTACTGACCATGAGCCCAAAAGGATCAGAAGATATGATAGCACCCATGTAAACATGGCAAGTTATATGACAGATTCAAACATGGCAGGAACAACGATAAGTAGGCATGTTGGTGAGCTTGTACCACTCACCACAGAGCAATACATGGCATGACAAGGCAACCAATAGTAATAAGACATGTTTGTGAAGCTAAGCATGGCAAGATCAAGTTCATAGGGTGCATGGATCACTAGAAAAACACATGACAAAACTGAACTTAATGTTAACAGGCTGACAACAACATTATTTAACAACTTTGGAGCAAGATTACAACAAGCTACAGCAGGCTATAAACGCAATCAGGGGAATGGATGGATAGAGCATGACATGTATAGCCAACATCCTTAGTGAATATCTCCAGATTATGCATAGAATGACTAGTAGCAACAGGTTTACATAGCATCACAAAATAACAGATTCAGCCTAGCAAAACAGCAACAGCAAGTACACTACTTCACGAGCTCGATTCACTCACCAGAAGTCATTGCATGACAAGATAAGCTTAGCATAAGCAAGAAGACATGTTTATGAAACTAACCAAGGCAATAACAAGTTCATAGCATGCAAGGATCAACTACAACAACCTTGTCAAAAGTGAATAACATGTAAACAATCTGCCAGGAAACATTTTATATCAAAAGTAGAGCAATAAAAGGACATGCTAGACTACTCAATAATTACAAACAGGGGCATGAATGGATAGAGAACAACCATATGTTCAAAACATCCTTACTTAAGTTTCTCAAAATAAGCTTGGATCCCTCTGTAGCATCAAGTTTACATGGCATAAAAATAATAGCAGAACAGGGACTGAAATCAGCAACATCACGAAGCCTAGTTTGCATGCTTTTTATAGTCACCACATTGATCACAAAAATACATGGAATACACCACTGTAAAGATGGCATGGCATACTTCAAAACACATGTAGAGCTCAGGCTCATAGGATGCACACATCAAATGCAACAAAAATGACAAATCATCAAGTTATAACAGTTTTAGCAGATTAACATCATATATCATTCTTGCAACGATGATTCAGGCATCCAGGTGAACTCAAATGAACATGGTGCAATGGAATGAAATGTAGAGCATCTCGCGGCGAACATTTTGACATATTACACGCACGAAACGGAGCAGTATGCAGCAAGTTATGATATGATGAACAGGGCATGAAAATGTTGTTGAAACAGGGACTTAGCAGTTTTCTCACCCCGGGAAAAATGGACGGAGGGGTTCCGGGACGAGGAGATCCGGGATCAGGGGCGCCGTTTGGATGGTCGAACTGGTGGATCTGGTCCACCCGACCAGATCCGGCGAGGACGGCGGCACCGGTGAACTTTCGGCGAGGGGCTCCGGCGAAGGCGTGGCGGGGAAGGCGCGGGATGGCGGAGGAGCCGACGAGCGCGGTTGGCGGGGTTGACGGCGGCACGGGGCGACGATGACGGACGGAGCTTGGGAGGCGCTTGGGGCAGCGAGAGTGGCCGCAGGGCGAGGCGGCCATGGAGCTCGGGCTCGCCTCCGGCGACGAGGGGCGGGGCGCGAGGTGCGCGCGGAGGCGGCGGCGACCGGCGGCGCTCGGGGAGCCGCACGGGCGGCAGCGCACGATGCTCCGGCGGCGGCCGGAGCACGCGGCGACGAGAGTCGGGTGGCACATGGAGGCGGTGGTCGGCGAGGGCGAGGCGGCGGCGATGCTCGTCGGCGGCGGGGAAGACGAGCGGCGCACGCAGGCTCGCGGGGCCTGGTTGCGGCCCGGGGCGGGCCCGATCTGGGCCTCACGGGCCCCGGCAGCGGGGAGGAGAGAGAGAGGGCGCAGGGGGGCGACGTGGCGCTGCTGGATTGGGCGCGGGGGTGGCGGCGATGACGTGGCAGCCGCCGATTGGCCGGGCGACGTGTTCGGCGGACATGTCCGGCGCGGACGGACGTGTCCGGCGGCGCAAGGAGGATGGATGCTAGGGTTGCACCGCGAATTTTCGGAGGGGAGACTTATTTATAGATTCTTGGAGCTAGGAGAGTCCAAATGAGGAGCGGTTTTCTCCCACACGATCGTGATCGAACGACCGAGAGCATGGAGGGGAGTTTACTGGGTTTTGGGCCACTTTGGAGGGGTGTTGGGCTGCAAGACAAAAGAAGCTTTTACGGTACCTCGGTTAACCGTTGGAGTATCAAACGGACTCCAAATGGCACGAAACTTGACAGGCGGTCTACTGGTGGTGTACCAAGGCCGCTTGGCAAATCACGGACCATTCCGAGGATGTTTAACACCCTCTCACAACAATAGACAAAAGGGGGACGCCGGAGGACATAGGAGTGCGGGATTGCAAAACGGACAACGGGGAAAATGCTCGGATGCAAGAAACGAACACGTGTGCAAAATGAGATGCACAAGATGACATGGCAAAATGCAACACGCAAGCAAATGACAAGGCAACTACGGTGAATAATTGGCGGACACCTGGCGCAACGAATCCGGGGCGTTACAACACTCCTCCACTAACAAGAGATCTCGTCCCAAGATCTTAGGACCGAGACAGAAGGGAAAAGGAAGAGGTGAAGCAAGAACTCAAGAGAAGAAGCAAAGAATTGAGAGCACTCGAGAAGAAGAGAGGAACGACGAGAATCGAAAGCTCACGAAATCAGATAGACTATGAAACCACTCCAGTTAGAACAAGATAAGAAACGAATAAGACTGAAAGGATTTAGGCAGCACACCGGCTGAAATGGACGGAATAGAGCACGAGCTATACAAGATGGGATGACACTTGACGAGATGAACAATGCAATGGCTCTGGAAGAATTGAAAGAATTGAATGAAAAGAACTTAGAAGGAAGGGTTGAACGTAGTTGTTGAGAAAATCAACAACGAAAGAATAAGCTTGTTATGGTCTTATAGATAACATCTCAAGATCACAAGGTGATAACCGGCCACAAACAGAAAAGATTAAATATCTGAGAAGAATGGAGAAATGCAAAACTCCACTTCAGAAGAAAATGAAGAATTATTTGCGCTTCGAGATGCGAGAAGAAAAGATACTTGAACTCCACCAACAAAATCTTGAAGAACTCTTGAAAAATGAATTAAATCATGAAGAACCACCATGAAGAACTCCGGTGAAAAAAAGGATGATGAGATAGAAATGAAGGATGAAAGAATAAGATTAAGCCTTGCGGTGATAGAGATTGAGGTTCCGACGAAATTGCCGAGGAAATTTGAACTCCGGAAAAGAAAATATGAAAACACTTGGAACTAGGGTTTATTTGTCAGGAACAAACTCTGAAGAAAGGGATTACTCACTTGGATGAAATAAGAATAAGATTTATTGTATGTTTATCCTTCATCAAATTAAATTGATGACAAACAATGGATTTTTCATACTACTTATTCTTCTTGAAAAGGATTGAGAAGTGACATATCGCAAACTTGAGAAGGTCTTCATGAACCACTGGTAGGATTGACAAGAATGAATGAATTAATATGATAATCAAAGAAAACAAATCTTGAACGAACCACCGTAAGAATTTGGAAATGACTGATGAAAGAGACTGAATCACCGGGAAGAATTAGAAGAACAAATATGCTTGAGGGGATTTAGATGCAAAAGAATGAAGAGATAATGAGCTGATTAACGAACAATTGAATGAAGCCCCTGGATAATTGGATAATGGCAGCTGAAATGTGAGGACGAAGAATTCTTCTAGACGATGGCCTCCGGTGAAAAGAAATGGAAAAAGAACTCCTGACATGCTCCGGATGGTTAAGCAAGGAATATCTGACAAATGGAATAATTCGAGACTGATAACATGAATCTAGAACCACGAATCTTCGGGAGAACGAACAAGATTGAAGAGGAACTCTTCTTCGGTCTTCAAATGACGACGGAAAACACCACCAAAATTACTGAGACACTCCGGACGAATGAAAAGTGGAAAGGTTGAACCAGCAATGAAAAGAATTTGAAAGCGATCTTGGAGAAGGCATGTGACTGATGAAATTCATTCTTACGTCACAGTTGAAAAGAATTAGTGATGGCTCCGGAATAATTAGAAGAGTCAGGTAAGATCCTGGGAAAAGACCTGTGGGTTAGGGACCGCTAAAGAGAAAGACACCATTGGAGATGATTGTTGAAAACATAGATGATGCACCGGAACAATTGAAATATTTGAATGAGGTGACAGCCTCAAATTAATTCGAACACAGATGAATCTCCTGAGATGTCTTGAACACTCCAGAAGAATAAACTGGCGAGAGGCGAACGAGCAGGGAAAACACTTGATCCAAGGGAAAGAATATAATCACTACTGAAAATTGGAATTGAATGCACCGTACAAGAAAAGAGACAAAGAATGTCGAGCAAAACGAGAATTCACTGGTTGAAACAATTGTCGAAAGACTGAAGAGGCTCTGCACGAATGAAATTGATGGTCGAAAGAGACTCGGACTCCGGGAAGAGAAAGGGTGGGAGGGCGGGAAAACAAAGGCACCTAGAAGGGAGAACCAACGAATATCTTGAAGAGAAAACACCGGTTGAAATAATTGAAGAAAGAAAGCAAAGACTTCGCATGAGTAGGATGGATACTCGATTACAGACTCCGACTCCAAGAATAAAAGGGGTGGGCGGGTGGGAAAAGAAAACAACTAAGGATTGAACTTGCAAAAATGGAGAGGGTCGAATCACCTTGACGAGAAAATGCACCGGATGAAAAGAGCTGAGAACCAACGATCGGAAAACCATCTGCGTGATCCTAAAGAAAAATTTGAAGGGGAAGAGGAGTAATTTAAAACACCTACGTCAAGATTCCTCACCAGCGCGACGACGGGGCTGAGGAGTAAAAAGAATTCCTACACTCCAATATAACTAGACTCAGAAAACAGTTTTCTTCTAGACTCGACAACGGCCAAACTACATGGTCAATCAAGGGGGCTCCTAGGGTCGGTCGAGGCTCTGATACCAACTTGTCACGCCCAATATGCGATACTATCCTAAAGAGACTCGAAGGTCCCACCAAGAATAGAACCGCATATTGAAACACTTTTGCAAGGTGGATATCATTACATCAACATTACATAATAGATGGGGATACATACAAGAGGCATACAATGCCACACAAATACAACATCAACATACATAAGAACAACATCCGACTACAGATGAAACACAAACAGAAACTCAAACGACATCCACCCTGCTAGCCCAGGCTGCCGACCTGGAGCCTATCCCCTGATCGAAGCAGAAGCAAAAGAAGAACTCCAAAACAAGCAACATCGCTCTCGCGTCATGATCATCACATAACATGTACCTGCAACTGTTGTTATAGTAATCTGTGAGCCACGAGGACTCAGCAATCCCATTACCATGGGTATCAAGACTAGCAAAGCTTAATGGGAAAGGAAGGGGTAAAGTGGTGAGGTTGCAGCAGCGACTAAACATATATGGTGGCTAACATACGCAAATAAGAGCGAGAAGAGAGCAAAGGAACGGTCGTGAAGCTAGCAATGATCAACAAGTGATCCTAAACTCCTACTTACGTCAAACATAACCCAAAAACCGTGTTCACTTCCCGGAGTCTGCCGAAAAGAGACCATCACAGCTACACACACGGTTGATGCGTTTTAATTCGGATCTGGTGTCAAGTTATCTACAACCGGACATTAACAAATTCCCATCTGCCACATAACCGCGGGCACGGCTTTCGAAAGTTTATACCCTGCAGGGGTGTCCCAACTTAGCCCATGATAAGCTCTCGCGATCAACGAAGGATATACCTTCTCCCAGGAAGACCCGGTCAGACTCGGAATCCCGGTTTACAAGACATTTCGACAATGGTAAAACAAGACCAGAAAAGCCTCCCGCTGTGCCGACAAATCCCGATGGGAGCTGCACATATCTCGTTCTCAGGGCACACCGGATGATCCAGACGTCGGGTTGGCATAGACCCTGGTTGCCCAGGGGGCGCCGGACATCGCTCGGTTTGGACCAGCACTTGGAGAAGCACTGGCCCGGGGGGTAAAATAAAGATGACCCTCGAGAGTGCGACTCCCAAGGGAAAAAGGGCTAGGTGAGGCAAATGGTAAAACCAAGCTTGGGCCTTGCTGGAAGAGTTTTATTCAAAGCGAACTGTCAAGGGGGTCCCATAAATCACCCAACCGCGTAAGGAATGCAAAATCCAGGAACATAACACCGGTATGACGGAAACTAGGGCGGCAAGAGTGGAACAAAACACCAGGCATAAGGCCGAGTCTTCCACCCTTTACCAAGTATATAGATGCATTAATAATATAAGAGATATTGTGATATCCCAACATAAACCTGTCCACCATGGAGCAATCTTCAACTTCACCTGCAACTAGCAACGCTATAAGAGGGCTGAGCAAAGTGGTAACATAGCCAATCAATGGTTTGCTAGGAGGGGTGTCAAAGGTTAGAGGTTCATGGCAATTTGGGAGGCTTGATGAGCAAAAGATAGGTAACGCAGCATAGCGATAGAACGAAGCAACTAGCATAGCAATGATAGTAGTGAGATCCAGGGTAGCGGTCATCTTGCCTGAATTCCCGCAAGGAAGAAGAACGAATCCATGAAGAAGATGAAGCCACGAAGATGAACCAAGCGTAGACGAACGAATCCTCACGATCGCAACGAAACGGGAACTATCGAGAAGAAGCACACAACATAGTAAACACACCACACATGAACAAGACATGATGCTCAACCAAGCATGATGCATGACAAGGCTACATGAATTTTCTCATGGCAAGAGATGATGCAAACAAGAGCAACACATCAAGGCAAGTTTAAATGAGGCCGGCAACAACATATAACAATTCCGGTAAGTCCTCATATGCAAATCTCAAAATTGGTCCAGATCTGAATAAACCTTATGTTCAAGTTATTAAACAGCAAGTTAAGATGCACAAAGATGATCTACACAAAATTCTAGTCAAGTTACATATAAAGTTCATTTAGTTCAGAGCTACGGCCTAGAAGATATGAGCAAACCAAGTTAAACATGGCATTGATGCAAAATGCATACAAACATCAAGCAAACACCTCAAAACAAGGATGCAACATGATAATATGAAGCTACATGCAAAATCAAGCATGTTTCATATAGAGCACACTCAAAACGGAGCAGCGGTTCAACACACACACATGAAACAAGTTATAGCAACAATCTGTCCAAAACAGCAACTAGGCATATTGCAAGCATCAAAACAATATGCTACAGCAGCTCAACATGATAACAAAAGGCATGGACATGATGTACAGGTAAAGCATAACAAAACATGATACTGAGCTATCTCCAGAAATCACTAGAACATGCTCAAAAACACATGGCAAGATTGCGTATAGTAACAGTTTCAGACTTTGCAGAAATAACATCAGGTTGCAATATTTAGATCTATCAAACAACATATTACAGGAACTTAACATGGCAAACAAAGGCATGGAATGAATCTACTAATTGCAGAGAACAAAAGTCCCTTACTGACCATGAGCCCAAAAGGATCAGAAGATATGATAGCACCCATGTAAACATGGCAAGTTATATGACAGATTCAAACATGGCAGGAACAACGATAAGTAGGCATGTTGGTGCGCTTGTACCACTCACCACAGAGCAATACATGGCATGACAAGGCAACCAACAGTAATAAGACATGTTTGTGAAGCTAAGAATGGCAAGATCAAGTTCATAGGGTGCATGGATCACTAGAAAAACCCATGACAAAACTGAACTTAATGTTAACAGGCTGACAGCAACATTATTTAACAACTTTGGAGCAAGATTACAACAAGCTACAGCAGGCTATAAATGCAACCAGGGGCATGGATGGATAGAGCATGACATGTATAACAAAACATCCTTAGTGAATATCTCCAGATTATGCATAGAATGACTAGTAGCAACAGGTTTACATAGCATCACAAAATAACAGATTCAGCCTAGCAAAACAGCAACAGCAAGTACACTACTTCACGAGCTCGATTCACTCACCAGAAGTCATTGCATGACAAGATAATCTTAGCATAAGCAAGAAGACATGTTTAAGAAACTAACCAAGGCAATAACAAGTTCATAGCATGCAAGGATCAACTACAACAACCTTGTCAAAAGTGAATAACATGTAAACAATCTGCCAGGAAACATTTTATATCAAAAGTAGAGCAATAAAAGGACATGCTAGACTACTCAATAATTACAAACAGGGGCATGAATGGATAGAGAACAACCATATGTTCAAAACATCCTTACTTAAGTATCTCAAAATAAGTTTGGATCCCTCTGTAGCATCAAGTTTACATGGCATAAAAATAATAGCAGAACAGGGACTGAAATCAGCAACATCACGAAGCCTAGTTTGCATGCTTTTTATAGTCACCACATTGATCACAAAAATACATGGAATACACCACTGTAAAGATGGCATGGCATACTTCAAAACACATGTAGAGCTCAGGCTCATAGGATGCACACATCAAATGCAACAAAAATGACAAATCATCAAGTTATAACAGTTTCAGCAGATTAACATCATATATCATTCTTGCAACGATGATTCAGGCATCCAGATGAACTCAAATGAACATGGTGCAATGGAATGAAATGTAGAGAATCTCACGGCGAACATTTTGACCTATTACACGCACGAAACGGAGCAGTATGCAGCAAGTTATGATATGATGAACAGGGCACGAAAATGTTGCTGAAACAGGGACTTAGCAGTTTTCTCACCCCGGGAAAAATGGACGGAGGGGTTCCGGGACAAGGAGCTCCGGGATCAGGGGCGCCGTTTGGATGGTCGAACTGGTGGATCTGGTCCACCTGACCAGATCCGGCGAGGACGGCGGCACCGGCGAACTTCCAGCGAGGGGCTCCGGCGATGGCGCGGCGGGGAAGGCGCGGGATGGCGGAGGAGGCGACGGGCGCGGTCGGCGGGGTTGACAGTGGCGCGGGGTGACGATGACGGCCGGAGCTGGGGAGGCACTTGGGGCGGCGAGGAGTGGCGGCAGGGCGAGGCGGCCATGGAGCTCGGGCTCGCCTCCGGCGACGAGGGGCGGGGCGCGAGGTGCGCACGGAGGCGGCGGCGACCGGCGGCGCTCGGGGAGCCGGGCGGGCGAGCGGGCGGCGGCGCGCGAAGCTCCGGCGGCGGCCGGAGCACGCGGCGACGGGAGTCGGGCGGCGCATGGCGGTAGTGGTCGGTGAGGGCGAGGCGGCGGTGATGCTCGCCGGTGGCGGGGAAGACGGGCGGCGCACGCGGGCTCGCGGGGCCGGGTTGCGGCCCGGGGCGGGCCCGATCTGGGCCTCACGGGCCCCGGCGGCGGGGAGGAGAGAGAGAGGGCGCAGGGGGGCGACGTGGCGCTGCTGGATTGGGCGCGGGGGCGGCGGCGATGATGTGGCAGCCGCCGATTGGCCGGGCGACATGTCCGGCGCGGATGGACGTGTCCGGCGGCGCAAGGAGGATGGAGGCTAGGGTTGCACCGTGAATTTTCGGAGGGGAGACTTATTTATAGATTCTTGGAGGTAGGAGAGTCCAAATGAGGAGCGGTTTTCGCCCAGACGATCGTGATCGAACGGCCGAGAGCATGGAGGGGAGTTTGCTGGGTTTTGGGCCTCTTTGGAGGGGTGTTGTGCTGCAAGAGAAAAGAGGCTTTTACGATACCCCGGTTAACCGTTGGAGTATCAAACGGACTTCAAATGGCACGAAACTTGACAGGCGGTCTACCGGGGGTGTACCAAGGCCACTTGTCAAATCACGGACAATTCCGAGGATGTTTAACACCCACTCACAACAAGAGACAAAAGGGGGACGCCGGAGGACATAGGAGTGCCGGATTGCAAAACGGACAACGGGGAAAATGCTCGGATGCAAGAAACGAACACGTATGCAAAATGAGATGCACAAGATGACATGGCAAAATGCAACACACAAGCAAATGACAAGGCAACTATGGCGAATAACTGGCGGACACTTGGCGCAACGAATCCGGGGCGTTACAAAGGCCAAGTAAAAAACAAAGCAAGTAATAAAGTAATGGAGATTGATATGATGAGAATAGACCCGGGGGCCATAGGTTTCACTAGTGGCTTCTCTCAAGAGCATAAGTATTCTACGGTGGGTGAACAAATTACTGTTGAGCAATTGATAGAAAAGAGATA
The DNA here is from genome assembly GCF_018294505.1 of Triticum aestivum. NCBI lineage: Eukaryota > Viridiplantae > Streptophyta > Magnoliopsida > Poales > Poaceae > Triticum > Triticum aestivum. The sequence continues at coordinate 417,170,230 of NC_057795.1, read as the reverse complement.
ATTATGCGATTATCTAGGTATGATCATGTATATAGGAATCACGTCCAAGACAAGTAGATCGAAACGATTCTGCATCTACTACTATTACTCCACTCATCGACCGCTATCCAGCATGCATCTAGAGTATTAAGTTAAAAACAGAGTAACGCTTTAAGCAAGATGACATGATGTAGAGGGATAAATTCATGCAATATGATAAAAAAACATCTTGTTATCCTCGATGGCAACAATACAATACGTGCCTTGCAACCCTTTCTGTCACTGGATAAGGACACCGCAAGATTGAACGCAAAGCTAAACACTTCTCCCATTGCAAGAACTACCAATCTAGTTGGCCAAACCAAACGGATAATTCGAAGAGACTTGCAAAGATAACTCAATCATACATAAAAGAATTCAGAGAAGAATCAAATATTATTCATAGATAAGCTGGATCATAAACCCACAATTCATCAGTCTCAACAAACACACCGCAAAAAGAAGATTACATCGAATAGATCTCCACAAGAGAGGGGGAGAACATTGTATTGAGATCAAAAAGAGAGAAGAAGCCATCTAGCTACTAACTACGGACCCGAAGGTCTGAAGTAAAATACTCACACTTCATCAGAGAGGCTATGGTGTTGATGTAGAAGCCCTCTGTGGTAGATGCCCTCTTTGGCGGAGCTCCGGAATAGGCCCCAAGATGGGATCTCGTGGATACAGAAGGTTGCGGCGGTGGAATTAGGTTTTTGGCTTCGTATCTGATCTGACGAGGGTATGTAGGTATATATAGGAGGAAGGAGTACGTCGGTGGAGCAACAGGGGGCCCACGAGGCAGGGGCGCCCAGGGGGCGCGCCCTCCACCCTCGAGACCGCCTCTGGCACTTCTTGGAGTAGGGTTGTCACATCCCTAGCTTCTGGTGCTGCCTGGTGTGTGCATCATGTTTAAATTCTGAAATTTGAACTGAGGGAAATTGGAAGCCTCAAAACCCTAAATAAAGAGGGGCAAGAAACCCTAAAATTGCAATCAGTAAATCCAAAATGCCCTAGAAATAGCTCTGACAATTTTGGCAAGAGTTATAAATCAAACCAAAATTTTGGGACATTTCTAAGGAATTATTGGGCTCTGATTTTAAATCAATATTTTATTTGAATTTGGAGTTATATTCATAATATATAATGAATATATTTTCAAATGACCTGAGATATTTTTGTTATGTGTGGAGAAGTCCATTAAGTGACTTAAAAATATCCAGGGGAGTTTTGGCACTGTTTTCAAATTCTGTTTGAATTAAAATTCAGTGCCAATTAAATAAAACAGAACAAAAATAGAAAACAGTAAATAAAAGAGAGAGAGAAGCCCACTTACCTGCGCAGCCCGCTACTGTTGCCGGCCCAGCTGTGTAGCCCAGCCCACCGAGGACAGAGCCGTCTTCTTCCTCCTGCCAGTAGGCAGAGGGGAAGCGTGGCGCGCGCGCGGGCGTTCCCGGCCACCTCCTGCTTGTCGACGATCCCCTGAACGCGTGGACGACTTTCCCGTGTCGTCCCGATCCCGCTGACCCCCTCGCTCACTCTTCCCCTTCCCTGGCCCTCTCCTTCCCCCCCCCCATCGCTCGTCCCCGAGCTCGGTCTGGAGCAGCCAAGGCCGCCACCCATCGTCCTCGCGGCCACCAGCCACCCCTCGCCTTTCCGCCGACCCCAGAGGCACCGAAGAAACCTCCTCGTCCTCCCAATCGAGCTACGGGACGCCGGGAGGCCCTGCATCGCCGTCAACCGTCGTCTTCAACCTCCGGATCCGACGGCCCCCTCCGGTCAATTTGCGGCCTCAGCGCGTCCCCGGCTACACCGAGTTGCTCCCCTTCACCGCTGTGAGCTCCTCTTCGTTCTTCCCCTCTCCCCACCATCGATTGCATCCCCTAGCCGTGGTTTCTGTGATGGCCGAGAGCTCGCTGCCGCCGCCGTGAAGCTCGCCGTTGCTAGCGACCCCTGCTGACCATGAAGAGCACCTGGACGAGTTCGACACGTCCCGCAGATGCTTCCCAACCCCCTAGCTTGTTCATTTGCAAGCTGCAGCCCAGTGCCGCACGAACCCGTAGCTCCGGCCGCCGCTGTTCTGGTCGCCGTCGTCGACCCCGGCCTCCCCGCGCCCAGCTGCGTGCGCCCCTAGACGCGCGGGAGCACGGGCTCCCTCCTGGTGCCCTCAGGGTGCCCAACCGCAGCCTGTAGCGCCGCCTCGACCAACTCCGGCGAGTTCCCGCCGCTGTTGTGGTCGCCGGCGTCACCTGTTGACGTGGCGCCGGTTAATTAGTACTAATAACCCCGCTAAACACCCCCCAGAGCCACTGCCATGTGGGCCCCTGCGCTTAATTAGGTTAATATAATTATTCTGTTAAAATTAGTGTTAGTGCCGTGGACCCCACGTGTCAGCTTTGACTCTGGCCCAGTCATCGTTGACCGGTCCCACCTGTCATTCACTCAATCCAGACCTGAGACACTGACCAGTGGGCCCCACTGGTCAGGTTTGACCCTGACCAGCCCTGTTGACTTACTGACGCAAGCATGACGCAGTGTTGATGTCATAACTCATTTTCTGGATTTAATTTAATTCTGAAATTCCAGAAAATGCCTAAAACTTCAATAAATCATAGAAAATTAACCGTAACTCCAAATTAAATAAATTATATATGAAAAATTATCAGAAAAATTCAAGGAATCCATCTGTACCATTTTCATGCATGTTAGAACAACTTATAGGTGCTGTTTAGCACAAATCATATAAAGGGCATTTAAATAATCACATATGGAGTTTGAATTTGAATCTTGTATTCAAGCCAACTTCATTTAATCTGTTGCTAGTTGCATTAGCCCAAAACACATTCATTTTGCCATGTCATGATCATGCATCATATTGTGCATTGCATTGATTGTGTTCCTTTCTGTGTTGCCGGTATTTATCCCCTCTCGATAGACGTGATACCGATGACGTGATCGTTGACACTGATGAAGACTCAATGTTATCTTCAGAAGTGCCAGGCAAGCAAAACCCCCTTGTTCATTCCGATACAATCCTACTCTCTCGCTCCTGCTCTCTTTTACTGCATTAGGACAACAACGACATTTTGATACTTGCTGCGGTAGCTGAACCCCTTTATCCTTTGCATGACCTGTCATTGCCACAGTAAATAGATGAAACCCACTAGCATGAGTAGGTGTTGTTTGAGCCCTGATGTGCCTACTCATTCATGCTTGTTTGTCATGCCTGCTACTGCTTAGAGTTGAGTCAGGTCTGATTCATCGGGGATGAATCAGAGGCGTGTGAACATGTCCCCATGTGTGTGAGCTAAGTGTGTGAACACGATTTGGTAAAGGTAGCGGTGAGAGGCCATGTAGGAGTACATGGTGGGTTGTCTCATTGCAGCCGTCCTTAGGAACTGAGTTCTGTGTTTGTGATCCATGACCAGCTACTACCACACATTGGAATGCTTAAGTGCCCCTCTCGACTTATTAATCAACATGATCTCTATCCAGGAGTTGCAACTAGTTTCTGGTGTTTGTAGGTAGTGTTAGTAGTCTACCAAGTGGCACCCGGTACAGGTGGGCTTGGGACAGACTAGGCACAGTGGCCCGGTGTACCAAGTGGCACCCGGTTGGTGGGCTTGGGAACCCTGCACACATCGTTTGGGGCCGTGAGCGACACCCCGGCCGGATCTCCTTGCGGATGGAACCCGAATAGGCGATAAACTTGGACTAGAGACTTGTTCGGTTAGTCAGGTCGTGGCCGACTCCCTCGCCCGGCTTCCGCTTGAAGGTTGCCGAGGTACATGACGTGTACAGGGCGATAAGTGGCGAAAGCGTGTGTGAAGAAGTACACCCCTGCAGGGTTAACATCATCTATTCGAATAGCCAGATTCCTCGGATATGGAAGCGTGGACCCCTTGTACAGTTCATAGACAAGTGAAAGTGGATACTCTAAAATACGCAAGATAAGCGTGAGTGCTATGGATGGCGTTCTCGTAGGGAGACGGAAGCGGATCCATAGTGGTGTATTGATATGGTGAATATGTGGACTCGTGTGCGCCACCTCAAAAGAGTTACATTGCAGTCGTAGTTCAGGATAGCCACTGAGTCAAAGCTGGCTTGCTGCAGTCAAACCCTACCATCCCCTTTGTTGATAATGATGCATATGTAGATAGTTCTGATGTAAGTCTTGCTGGGTACATTTGTACTCACGTTTGCCTATTTTATGTTTTTGCAGAGAGACTTCAGTCTCACTAGTAGTTCCACGTGGACTTCGACGTTTAGCTTGATACCTCAGCTACGATCTTGTGCCCTCGGCAGGATCTGATAGATAGTCAGGCTTCTCAGCCTTTTTCATTTATAGATGTCTGTACTCAGACATGATAGCTTCCGCTTGTGCTTTGACTTGTATGCTCTGATTGTTGGGTCATGAGACCCATGTTTGTAATATCTCGCTCCCCGGAGCCTATTGAATAACTACTTGAGTCGTAGAGTCATTTTGTGATGCCATGTTGTATTGCACATATCGAGCATATTGTGTGTATGTTATTGAAATGCTTGGTATGTGTGGGATCTGACTATCTAGTTGTTTATCTTTAGTAGCCTCTCTTACCGGGAAATGTCTCCTAGTGTTTCCACCGAGCCATGGTAGCTTGCTACTGCTCCGGAACACTTAGGCTGGCCGGCATGTGTCCTTCTTCGTTCCTGTGTCTGTCCCTTCGGGGAAATGTCACGCTTTGAGTACCGGAGTCCTGTTAGCCCGCTACAGCCCGGTTTACCGGAGTCCTGCTAGCCCAGTGCTACAGCCCGGACCCACTTGCTGATGACCGACACGTTCGAAGCTGGGTCATGGATGCCTGTCCCTGTAAGTCTGTGCCACTTTGGGTTTACGACTAGTCATGTCAGCCCGGGCTCCTTATCATATGGATGCTAGCGACACTATCATATACGTGAGCCAAAAGGCGCAAACGGTCCCGGGCAAAGGTAAGGCGACACCCGTGGGGATACCGTGCGTGAGGCCGCAAAGTGATATGAGGTGTTACCGGCTAGATCGATGTGACATCGAGTCGGGGTCCTGACAGCGTTGGTATCAGAGCTTGACTGCCTGTAGGATTACCAAGCCAAACTGGTCGAAGTTGAGTCTAGAAATTCTTTAGTTATATAAGGGAATTGATTGTGGGATGGAACGTAAGGCTCTTTTTACTCCTTATACCTTATGGCCTTCTGATCTGAGTCATCATCTTCTCCTCTACGGGGATTAAGAACTAGGCTATCTCTTCTTTCTATCAGGATCACGTGTTACTAATCCGTAGACTTATAAGATTGTTGGACTTAAGTCTCAGTTCAGTTCCTACTACTCCCGTATGTTAATTGTTGATCTCGAACCTTGATATTGTGCTTCTGAGTGGTTATGCCACCATTTTTGTGAATGTCTCAAATCTTTTCTGAGCATTTACAGCCATTATGCTGTCCGAGTCATCCCAGGTTTCCAAACAGTCTGATGCATTTGCAGATCCCTTCCTCCTGTTTCCGATGTGCCTTTGGTCAGATCAATCACACTAATTGTTGAGTTGAGGTATTCTATTGCCTTGACTTTATGTTGGAGTTACTATTATGGCCCTAGGTGTTTAGGGAGTCACCTAGTAATCTAGCAATGTTTTGTGATCCCAGTGTGATGATTCTGGCCATCATTCTCGAAAGCATCCCGTGATGCTACTTAGTAATAGGTATTCTGTTCCTGGGTTTTTGAACCCGAGATCCACCCTACTTATTTCATGTTGATAGTGTTTGCTAGATCCTTTAGGATATTAGTAACCTTTGCATTAGTCCTCGATGTTCGTGGTATTCTTTTCTTCCAAATACTATGAACCGCTTATGGCAGATGTTCCTCGCTGATCGAAAGATCACAATTAGAGTACTCTTGAGGAGTTCTTCATTCATAAATCGTGACTCTGCCAGTTCTACCTTTCTGCATGGGTTATCCGGAAGAAATATGTTGAATTTGGTTCGACATACTAATCCATGCATCCACAACTCAGAAATATTATATGTTCCTTTGAGATGTTCTCTTTAGTTGCATTCTGACCCTCGTCTATCAATTGATAGTCAAAAGTATGCGTGCGTTCGTTTATCGATGCCTATTACTCTTGTGGTCCGTCAAGCCATTCTATCGCGGAATGACTAGGAGAAACAAACTCCAGTACCTCTTCCATATCTAGGATGGGGTCAAAGTAGTTGTATTCCGCAGATCAAACGCCAATCCAGCTTTTGGTTCTGCTCTACCTTGGAGTATTACATATTTTATATCGAGATTATTATAGGAATTGCACACCATCCCATGAACTCTTGGTACAGTGATACTTCTTGCCATCACTGTTCATTCCTCGGCCCTCGTGTTGATGCAACCGGAATACCGACAATTGAATTATGATGTGTGAAATCAATACTGCTAGCAACTCTGTTGCTTGGTAGTTAAAGGATAATAATTTCGTTCTTAGTATGTTGGTTTTCGAATCATCATTCTAAGGTTGATCATGCTACCTAGTCCTTGTTCTCAGTGCCCTCCTCGATCGATGGGTTAGGATTATTTCAAATTCTTGCTCTATTGATCATATCGTCTTGCCCTGAAAAGCAAGATTGTTCTCGAGCTTAGTAACATACCGGTGGCTCGTGATTTTCTGAATATATTCTCAGAAGTATTACCAGGTTGTCACCTGACCGCTATGTTGAGCTTGTGATCAAGTTGGTTTCTTGTGAACCACCTTCTCTCCAAGAATCGGTGTTAGATATCCCTGAGCTAGTTGGTTAAGCTAAACAATAACTTGGAGGGTTGGAAGATAAAAGCTTGCCTGACTTAGTTCGTTCCAAAGGGATATTCTTGTGTAGTGTGTATTGAAGAAAGATGATATCTTCATCGATTGGTCCCTGTGATCAGTTGCTGGACCTATTGTCTTATCAATCCTTTGATTTGAGTGTGGGCTATCGTCAAATCAAGTCAGAACCAACGATGTTCGTAATGTTGTCTTACTCATGGTTGATCCCTCGAGCATACACCATTATACCTTTTGGGGCTGACCAATGCTATCACCGTGTTCACACGATGGTGGAAGTCCAGTGATATGGAAATTCCGATGAGTTGTTGTTGAGCCCATTAACAACATTCTTATCTCCTCCATGATGTTGTTGAACATTAAGTTAGTGTTGGAAACTTTTGAAAGCATTTTCTTCATGCCCCGTTCATGAAGTATATGTTTGGATAAAAGAAGTGACTTCCTTTGATTCACGTGCATTTGATGTAAGTTGCCGACGTGAATTCGAGAAAGTATGTTTTTGCCTCCTCTGGAACCATCCCAAGTCAGTCATGCACGTGCGAAGAATTCTGTGGTCTGTTAGACTGATCATCTTCATTCCATATGTGTATCCTAGCACATCAAGCCACTAATTGATTTGTTCAAGGAGAAGGAGTATCTTCATAAGAGCTAATCCGGACTTATGAAAGAACTTCGATATCCTCGTTGATGGTTCCCCCTCCTGAACTCGGTAGTGTTTTATTATAAGACTACCACGTGGTCATGCTTGTCTGGGACAACGTGTTCACATGTTTGTAGCAGAACCAGCTCATGTTTTGGAGCTTGCTATCGTAGTTCATCTCCCGAGAATCCCGCAACGTCATCTCGTCGATTTGTGTTGCAAACTTTCATTTTTCTTCCTAAGACTCGATGAGCCTGGAATATCCTAACACCAACCAGAGCTGAATCTCAGGCAGATATGATGGTTGGAACATTTCCCTAAGAACTATAATATTGGTCTCTCGATAACCGGTAAGGTGGATGTCGTGGCCAACACACCCATCCGGTAGACCTATTATTATAGTATCTTGTTTGAGGAAGTTAGCCACCTCCCCATAAGGATTTCGTAGGATTACCTTCGTAACTGTTCCTTATGGATTCTATTGCTCCCGAAGTCCGACCTTTACTTGATGTTCTAGATATCAAACCATATCTAAGAATGGGTTACACTAGCACGTCAAGGAGAACATTAGAAGCGGAGTGCTAAATGTCTCTCGGTCGATCATCCAGATTTTGTTTCCTTGGCCTCGCTAGGGTGAAATCTGAGTTGATGTTATCTTCCTATGCATCTGCATCGTCCATCGTTGTTCATCATGGTGGTATGTTGTGTTGCCAGGATTCTTGACACGGATGTTGGTAAAACCTTGATGAATATGGAAATGCTCAAGTTCTTGAGAGCACGCACAAGCGCTAGGTGTTATCATCGGCACTAACTGGGTTTGCTCTCAGTTTCCTCGGCAATGCTATGATCTTTTCAAACAGTGAATTCACTCTCTGTTGTTGGGTTTTTCCCTAGTTACCAGAATCATTCCCAGCATTTGCATTTTGTTCCTAGCTTGCACCGCCAATGTGCCATTCTACCATGGGTCTCTTCCATCTCCGGTGATAAGCAAATTCATCCATTACGTTGTCTTCAACAAGGTAATCCACATCATCCAAGTCCGAGTATGCCATTCTACCGACCCCCGCCAATCGATTGCTGTGATTTGCCTTAGGCTGATATAGAGAGTCTCAGTGATCTCTATATCAAAGGTAATTCTTTTTGCCACTTAATATAATAATCTACGAATCACCCTTCTCCAGGATGTTTCGTCGTGGTGTCATGGCAACTCAACTCCTCGCTACGTGGACAATCGTTTACCACCTTCTTAAGTGTGGAATTGTTGTCCACCTAGTGAACCTTCGTCATCCGTTTCTTTCCACCCCTCTTGATGTGTATCTCGTGTCTCAACCCGAGAGATGGTCCTATGTCTCATTCCGTGAGCTGTTCGATCTTCGAGAAGATCGACCCCTCTAGAGTCTCCTTCTTCCCTCCATGTCATGTTGACAGGATTTCTCAGAGCAAGACTTCAAGACGATGATGGTGATCGAATCAACGTTCCTTTGAAGTGCAACCTGGATCATGAAGATTGTACTAGTTTGCGTTTCCCCTTCATCCTACCCTACGCTTGAATCTCGAGACGAGATTCTTGTTTAGTGGGGGTGAGTTGTCACATCCCTAGCTTCTGGTGCTGCCTGGTGTGTGCATCATGTTTAAATTCTGAAATTTGAACTGAGGGAAATTGGAAGCCTCAAAACCCTAAATAAAGAGGGGCAAGAAACCCTAAAATTGCAATCAGTAAATCCAAAATGCCCTAGAAATAGCTCTGACAATTTTGGCAAGAGTTATAAATCAAACCAAAATTTTGGGACATTTCTAAGGAATTATTGGGCTCTGATTTTAAATCAATATTTTATTTGAATTTGGAGTTATATTCATAATATATAATGAATATATTTTCAAATGACCTGAGATATTTTTGTTATGTGTGGAGAAGTCCATTAAGTGACTTAAAAATATCCAGGGGAGTTTTGGCACTGTTTTCAAATTCTGTTTGAATTAAAATTCAGTGCCAATTAAATAAAACAGAACAAAAATAGAAAACAGTAAATAAAAGAGAGAGAGAAGCCCACTTACCTGCGCAGCCCGCTACTGTTGCCGGCCCAGCTGTGCAGCCCAGCCCACCGAGGACAGAGCCGTCTTCTTCCTCCTGCCAGTAGGCAGAGGGGAAGCGTGGCGCGCGCGCGGGCGTTCCCGGCCACCTCCTGCTTGCCGACGATCCCCTGAACGCGTGGACGACTTTCCTGTGTCGTCCCGATCCCGCTGACCCCCTCGCTCACTCTTCCCCTTCCCTGGCCCTCTCCTTCCCCCCCCCCCATCGCTCGTCCCCGAGCTCGGTCTGGAGCAGCCATGGCCGCCACCCATCGTCCTCGCGGCCACCAGCCACCCCTCGCCTTTCCGCCGACCCCAGAGGCACCGAAGAAACCTCCTCGTCCTCCCAATCGAGCTACGGGACGCCGGGAGGCCCTGCATCGCCGTCAACCGTCGTCTTCAACCTCCGGATCCGACGGCCCCCTCCGGTCAATTTGCGGCCTCAGCGCGTCCCCGGCTACACCGAGTTGCTCCCCTTCACCGTTGTGAGCTCCTCTTCGTTCTTCCCCTCTCCCCACCATCGATTGCATCCCCTAGCCGTGGTTTCTGTGATGGCCGAGAGCTCGCTGCCGCCACCGTCAAGCTCGCCGTTGCTAGCGACCCCTGCTGACCATGAAGAGCACCTGGACGAGTTCGACACGTCCCGCAGATGCTTCCCAACCCCCTAGCTTGTTCATTTGCAAGCTGCAGCCCCGCGCCGCTCGAACCCGTAGCTCCGGCCGCCGCTGTTCTGGTCGCCGCCGTCGAGCCCGGCCTCCCCGCGCCCAGCTGCGTGCGCCCCTAGACGCGCGGGAGCACGGGCTCCCTCCTGGTGCCCTCAGGGTGCCCAACCGCAGCCTGTAGCGCCGCCTCGACCAACTCCGGCGAGTTCCCGCCGCTGTTGTGGTCGCCGGCGTCACCTGTTGACGTGGCGCCGGTTAATTAGTACTAATAACCCCGCTAAACACCCCCCAGAGCCACTGCCATGTGGGCCCCTGCGCTTAATTAGGTTAATATAATTATTCTGTTAAAATTAGTGTTAGTGCCGTGGACCCCACGTGTCAGCTTTGACTCTGGCCCAGTCATCGTTGACCGGTCCCACCTGTCATTCACTCAATCCAGACCTGAGACACTGACCAGTGGGCCCCATTGGTCAGGTTTGACCCTGACCAGCCCTGTTGACTTGCTGATGCAAGCATGACGCAGTGCTGATGTCATAACTCATTTTCTGGATTTAATTTAATTCTGAAATTCCAGATAATGCCTAAAACTTCAATAAATCATAGAAAATTAACCGTAACTCCAAATTAAATAAATTATATATGAAAAATTATCAGAAAAATTCAAGGAATCCATCTGTACCATTTTCATGCATGTTAGAACAACTTATAGGTGCTGTTTAGCACAAATCATATAAAGGGCATTTAAATAATCACATATGGAGTTTGAATTTGAATCTTGTATTCAAGCCAACTTCATTTAATCTGTTGCTAGTTGCATTAGCCCAAAACACATTCATTTTGCCATGTCATGATCATGCATCATATTGTGCATTGCATTGATTGTGTTCCTTTCTGTGTTGCCGGTATTTATCCCCTCTCGATAGACGTGATACCGATGACGTGATCGTTGACACTGATGAAGACTCAATGTTATCTTCAGAAGTGCCAGGCAAGCAAAACCCCCTTGTTCATTCCGATACAATCCTACTCTCTCGCTCCTGCTCTCTTTTACTGCATTAGGACAACAACGACATTTTGATACTTGCTGCGGTAGCTGAACCCCTTTATCCTTTGCATGACCTGTCATTGCCACAGTAAATAGATGAAACCCACTAGCATGAGTAGGAGTTGTTTGAGCCCTGATGTGCCTACTCATTCATGCTTGTTTGTCATGCCTGCTACTGCTTAGAGTTGAGTCAGGTCTGATTCATCGGGGATGAATCAGAGGCGTGTGAACATGTCCCCATGTGTGTGAGCTAAGTGTGTGAACACGATTTGGTAAAGGTAGCGGTGAGAGGCCATGTAGGAGTACATGGTGGGTTGTCTCATTGCAGCCGTCCTTAGGAACTGAGTTCTGTGTTTGTGATCCATGACCAGCTACTACCACACATTGGAATGCTTAAGTGCCCCTCTCGACTTATTAATCAACATGATCTCTGTCCAGGAGTTGCAACTAGTTTCTGGTGTTTGTAGGTAGTGTTAGTAGTCTACCAAGTGGCACCCAGTACAGGTGGGCTTGGGACAGACTAGGCACAGTGGCCCGGTGTACCAAGTGGCACCCGGTTGGTGGGCTTGGGAACCCTGCACACATCGTTTGGGGCCGTGAGCGACACCCCGGCCGGATCTCCTTGCGGATGGAACCCGAATAGGCGATAAACCTGGACTAGAGACTTGTTCGGTTAGTCAGGTCGTGGCCGACTCCCTCGCCCGGCTTCCGCTTGAAGGTTGCCGGGGTACATGACGTGTACAGGGCGATAAGTGGCGAAAGCGTGTGTGAAGAAGTACACCCCTGCAGGGTTAACATCATCTATTCGAATAGCCGGATTCCTCGGATATGGAAGCGTGGACCCCTTGTACAGTTCATAGACAAGTGAAAGTGGATACTCTAAAATACGCAAGATAAGCGTGAGTGCTATGGATGGCGTTCTCGTAGGGAGACGGAAGCGGATCCATAGTGGTGTATTGATATGGTGAATATGTGGACTCGTGTGCGCCACCTCAAAAGAGTTACATTGCAGTCGTAGTTCAGGATAGCCACTGAGTCAAAGCTGGCTTGCTGCAGTCAAACCCTACCATCCCCTTTGTTGATAATGATGCATATGTAGATAGTTCTGATGTAAGTCTTGCTGGGTACATTTGTACTCACGTTTGCCTATTTTATGTTTTTGCAGAGAGACTTCAGTCTCACTAGTAGTTCCACGTGGACTTCGACGTTTAGCTTGATACCTCAGCTACGATCTTGTGCCCTCGGCAGGATCTGATAGATAGTCAGGCTTCTCAGCCTTTTTCATTTATAGATGTCTGTACTCAGACATGATAGCTTCCGCTTGTGCTTTGACTTGTATGCTCTGATTGGTGGGTCATGAGACCCATGTTTGTAATATCTCGCTCCCCGGAGCCTATTGAATAACTACTTGAGTCGTAGAGTCATTTTGTGATGCCATGTTGTATTGCACATATCGAGCATATTGTGTGTATGATATTGAAATGCTTGGTATGTGTGGGATCTGACTATCTAGTTGTTTATCTTTAGTAGCCTCTCTTACCGGGAAATGTCTCCTAGTGTTTCCACCGAGCCATGGTAGCTTGCTACTGCTCCGGAACACTTAGGCTGGCCGGCATGTGTCCTTCTTCGTTCCTGTGTCTGTCCCTTCAGGGAAATGTCACGCTTTGAGTATCGGAGTCCTGTTAGCCCGCTACAGCCCGGTTTACCGGAGTCCTGCTAGCCCAGTGCTACAGCCCGGACCCACTTGCTGATGACCGACACGTTCGAAGCTGGGTCATGGATGCCTGTCCCTGTAAGTCTGTGCCACTTTGGGTTTACGACTAGTCATGTCAGCCCGAGCTCCTTATCATATGGATGCTAGCGACACTATCATATACGTGAGCCAAAAGGCGCAAACGGTCCCGGGCAAAGGTAAGGCGACACCCGTGGGGATACCGTGCGTGAGGCCGCAAAGTGATATGAGGTGTTACCGGCTAGATCGATGTGACATCGAGTCGGGGTCCTGACAAGGGTCCAAGTCTCCTGGATCACGTTCGGTGAGAAAATCATGTTCCCGAAGGTTTTATTCCGTTTGGACTCCATTTGATATTCTGTTTCTTCGAAATACTAAAATAGGCAAAAAAAGAACAATTCTAGGTTGGGCCTCCGGTTAATAGGTTAGTCCCAATAATAATATAAAAGTGGAAAATAAAGCCCAATATAGTCCAAAACAGTAGATAAAGTAGAATGGAGCAATCAAAAATTATAGAGACGTTGGAGACGTATCAGGAGGCGCCCTCAGGCTTGTGGGACCCTCATGGCACCTCTTGTCCTAATTCCACTTTTATAAATTCCTAAATATTCCCCTTATACCAATTGCCCGCAAAGGATGGAGGCAGCGGGTATTCTATCCCCGCCGGAGTGGATCCCAAGACGACGAGGTCCGGCATCGGTGGTAGAGCTGGAGCGAGCGGCGGTGGTGCTGCAATTGCCTAGGGCGACGACATGGTGTATAATGGAGACGACCACCAAAGATCCGTGGCGAGGTCCCGTCTGGAGGAGGAGAGGCTAGCAATCTACCTCTCCTAGATGGGGTTACTGCGGGCGACGACGGGAGTGGGTGGGGCGCGGCGAGACGATGGCTCTGTGATGTCTACTACACAACCTTCTTCTTGTAGACGTTGTTGGGCCTGCAAGTGCACAGGTTTGTAGGACAGTAGCAAATTTCCCTCAAGTGGATTACCTAAGGTTTATCAATCCGTAGGAGGCGTAGGATGAAGATGGTCTCTCTCAAACAACCCTGCAACCAGATAACAAAGAGTCTCTTGTGTCCCCAACACACCCAATACAATGATAAATTGTATAGGTGCACTAGTTCGGCGAAGAGATGAAGATACAAGTGCAAAATAGATAGTAGATATAGGTTTTTGTAATCTGAAATAATAAAAACAGCAAGGTAGCAAGCAATAAAAGTGAGCGTAAACGGTATTGCAATGATAGGAAACAAGGCCTAGGGTTCATACTTTCACTAGTGCAACTTCTCTCAACAATAATAAGTAGATAGATCATATAACAAGCCCTCAACATGCAACAAAGAGTCACTCCAAAGCCACTAATAGCGGAGAACAAACGTAGAGATTATGGTAGGGTACAAAACCACCTCAAAGTTATCCTTTCTGTTCTATCTATTCAAGAGTTCGTAGTAAAATAACATATAGCTATTCTTTCCGCTCAATCCATCATAGAGTTCATACTAGAATAACACCTTAAGACACAAATCAACCAAAACCCTAATGTCACCTAGATACTCCATTGTCACCCTAAGTATCCGTGGGCATGATTATACGATATGCATCACACAATCTCAGATTCATCCAACCAACATAAAAGTACTTCAAAAAGTGCCCCAAAGTTTCTACCGGAGAGTCAAGAACGTGTGCCAACCCCTATGCATAGGTTCATGGGTGGAATCCGCAAGTTGGTCACCAAAACATACATCAAGTGGCACATTATATCCCATTGTCACCACAGATAATCACGGCAAGACATACATCAAGTGTTCTCATAAAGAATCTATCCGATAAGATAACTTCAAAGGGGAAAACTCAATTCATCACAAGAGAGTAGAGGGGGAGAAACATCATAAGATCCAACTAGAATAGAAAAGCTCGGGATACATCAAGATCATGCCATAGAGGGAACATGAGAGAGAACACGAGAGAGAGAGAGAGAGATCAAACACATAGCTACTGGTACATACCCTCAGCCCGAGGGTGAACTACTCCCTCCTCGTCATGGATAGCACCGGGATGATGAAGATGGCCTCCGGTGATGGGATCCCCCTCCCGCAGGGTGCCGGAACAGGGTCCCGATTGGTTTTTGGTGGCTACAGAGGCTTGCGGCGGCGGAACTCCTGATCTATGTTCTGTTCTGGAAGTTTTACGACACGTAGGTATATATGGGTGCAGGAAGTACGTCGGTGGAGCTACGGGGGTCCCACGAGGCAAGGGGGCGCACCCAGGGGGCGCCGCCCACCCTTGTGAGCACCTCCCGTATCTCCTGACGTGCACTCCAAGTCCATCGGGTGGCTTTCCTTCCAAAAATAACTTCTCCAGTTGATTTCGTTCCGTTTTGACTTCGTCTGATATTCCTTTTCCTCGAAACACTAAAATAGGCATAAAACAGCAAATCTGGGTTGGGCCTCCGGTTAATAGGTTAGTCCCAAAAATAATATAAAAGTGGATAATAAAGCCCAATATTGCCTAAAACAGTAGATAAAGTAGCATGGAGCAATCAAAAATTATAGATACGTTGGAGACGTATCAAGCATCCCCAAGCTTAATTCCTGCTCGTCCTCGAGTAGGTAAATGATAAAAAAGAATTTTTGATGCAGAGTGATACTTTGGCATAATTTCAATGTAAATCTTCTTAATTGTGACATGAATATTCAGATCCGAAAGATTCAAGACAAAAGTTCATTTTGACATAAAAGTAATAATACTTCAAGCATACAAATTAAAGCAATCATGTCTTCTCAAAATAGCATGGTTAAAGAAAGTTATCCCTACAAAATCGTATAGTCTGGCTATGCTCTATCTTCATCACACAAAGTATTTAATCATGCACAACCCCGATGACGAGCCAAGCAATTGTTTCATACTCTAGAAATCTCAAACTTTTTCAACTTCCACGCAATACATGAGCGTGAGCCATGGACATAGCACTATAGGTGGAATAGAATGGTGGTTGTGGAGAAGACAAATAGGAGAAGATAGTCTCACATCAAGTAGGCGTATCAATGGGCAATGGAGATGCCCATCAATAGATACCAATGTGAGTGAGTAGGGATTGCCATGCAACGGATGCACTAGAGCTATAAGTATATGAAAGCTCAAAAAGAAACTAAGTGGGTGTGCATCCAACTTGCTTGCTCGCGAAGACCTAGGGCACTTTTGAGGAAGTCCATCATTGGAATATACAAGCCAAGTTCTTATAATGAAAAATTCCCACTAGTATATGAAAGTGACAACATATGAGACTCTCTAACATGAAGATCATGGTGCTACTTTGAAGCACAAGTGTGGAAAAAGGATAGTAGCATTGTCCCTTCTCTCTTTTTCTCTCATTTTTTTTATTTGGCCTTTCTCTTCTTCTTTTTATATGGCCACTCTTTTTTTTCATAAAGTCCGGAGTCTCATCCCGATTTATGGGGGGATCATAGTCTCCATCATCCTTTCCTCACTGGAATAATGCTCTAATAATGATGATCATCACACTTTTATTTTTCTTACAACTCAACAATTACAACTCGATACTTAGAACAAGATATGACTCTATATGAATGCCTCCGGCGGTGTACCGGGATATGCAATGAATCAAGAGTGACATGTATGAAAATTATGAAGATGGCCTTGCCACAAATACAATGTCAACTACATGTTCATGCAAAAAGCAATATGACAAAAGTAATGTGTGTCATATGAACGGAACGGTGGAAAGTTGCATGGCAATATATCTCGGAATGGCTATGGAATGCCATGATAGGTAGGTATGGTGGCTGTTTTGAGGAAGTTATATGGTGGGTGTATGATACCGGCGAAAAGTGTGCGGTATTAGAGAGGCTAGCAATGGTGGAAGGGTGAGAGTGCGTATAATCCATGGACTCAACATTAGTCATAAGAACTCATGCACTTGTTGCAAAAATTTAAAAGTCATCAAAAACCAAAGCACTACGCGCATGCTCCTAGGGGGATAGATTGGTAGGAAAATACCATCGCTCGTCCCCGACTGCCACTCATAAGGAAGACAATCAATAAATAAAATTATGCTCCGACTTCATCCCAAAGCAGTTCACCATACGTGCATGCTACGGGAATCACAAACTTCAACACAAGCATTCTTTAAATTCACAATCACCCAACTAGCACGACTTTGATATTATCACCTCCATATCTCAAAACAATTATCAAGCATCAAACTTATCTTAGCAATCAACACACTCAAAAGAAAGTTTCACATATCTTGAATACCAAGTATATTAATATTAAGAAAATTACCATGCTATTAACGACTCCCAAAATAATCTAAGTGAAGCATGAGAGTTCAATAGTTTCTTTAAAACAAATCCACCACCATGCTCTAAAAGATATAAGTGAAGCACTAGGGCAAAAATTATCAAGCTCAAAAGATATAAGTGAAGACCAATGAGTATTCTAGAAAATTCTATTTTGTGTAAGGCTCTCTCTCATAAAAGAATTTCAGATCTTGGTATTGTATTCAAACAGCAAGCAAAGCTAAAGAAAACTACAATTCAAGGATAGCACAACTCATGTGAAGAAGCAAAAACTTAGTCTCAACCGATACTAACCGATAGTTGTTGAAGAAGAAAGGTGGGATGCCTACCGGGGCATCCCCAAGCATAGATGCTTGAGACTTATTGAAATATTACCTTGGGGTGCCTTGGGCATCCCCAAGCTTGAGCTTTTGTGTCTCCTTAATTCCTCTCATATCATGGTTTCTCTTTTTATCAAAAGCTTCATTCACAACAAACTCAACAAGAACTCGTGAGATAGGTTAGTATAAAACAATGCAAAACCTTATCATCTTCTACTGTAACAAATCACTAATATTATTATTCAACATTGAATAATAAATGCCTCTGCATATTTAATACTCCTATCCTCAAATAGAATCATTAAACTAGCAAACATATGCAAACAATGCAAACATAACAGCAATCTGCCAAAACAGTACAGTCTGTAAAGAATGCAAGAGTAACAATACTTCCCTGACTCCAACAATTATGAACTAAAATTCACACTGTAAAAAATTTATCAGAGCTTAATATGCAAAAAGATTCAACGTTAGACCATGCTCTGACTTTTCTAGGGAATTTCTGCAACAGCGGTAAATTTTCTGTTTTCAAACAGCAACATGCAAACTAGCAAAATAAGCATGGAAAAGGCTATCCTTGACTTTTTTATTGAAACTAAAGATGCAAAACATTATTATAACTAACAGCAAGCAAAAACTAACAAGATAAAATGACGCTCCAAGCA
Organism: Triticum aestivum; assembly: GCF_018294505.1. NCBI lineage: Eukaryota > Viridiplantae > Streptophyta > Magnoliopsida > Poales > Poaceae > Triticum > Triticum aestivum. Next base: position 417,151,946 of record NC_057795.1, on the reverse strand, counting down.
AAACACATATCATGTGCTGAATAAAAATATAGCTCCAAGTAAAGTTACCGATGAACGAAGACGAAAGAGGGGATGCCTTCCGGGGCATTCCCAAGCTTAGGCTCATGTTTTTCCTTGAATATTACCTTAGGGTGCCTTGGGAATCCCCAAGCTTAGGCTCTTTCCACTCCTTATTCCATAGTCCATCGAATCTTTTACCCAAAACTTGAAAACTTCAACCACACAAAACTCAAAACAAAACTTGTAAGCTCCGTTAGTATAAGAAAATAAAACCACCACTTAGGTACTGTAATGAACTCAATATAAATTCATATTGGTGTAATATCTACTGTATTCTAACATCTCTGTGGTTCATACCACTTAATACTAGCCATAGATGCATCAAAATAAGCAAACAACACAATGAAAACAGAATCTGTCAAAAACAGAACAGTCTGTAGTAATCTATATCAAACGTATACTTCAGGAACCCCAAAAATTATGAAATAAATTTCTGGACCTGAGAAATTTGTCTACTAATCATCTTCAAAAAGAATCAACCTAAAATCACTCTCCAGTAAAACATTACAGCTAATCTCGTGAGCGCTAAAGTTTCTGTTTTTCACAGCAAGATCACATAAACTTCACCCAAGTCTTCCCAAAGGTTCTACTTGGCACTTTATTGAAACAAAAGCTATAAAACAGGATTAATACAGTAGCATAATCATGTGGACACACAAAAACAGTAAGGATAAATATTGGGTTGTCTCCCAACAAGCACTTTTCTTTAATGCCTTCCTAGCTAGGCATGATGATGACAATGATGCTCACATAAAAGATAAGAATTAAAACATAACGGGAGCATCATGAAGCATATGACTAGCACATTTAAGTCTAACACACTTCCTATGCATAGGGATTTTGTGAGAAAACAACTTAGGTGAACAATAATCAATAAGCATAGGAAGGTAAAACAAGCATAGCTTCAAAACTTTAAGCACATAGACAGGAAAACTTGACATTATTGCAATTCCTACAAACATATGTTCCTCCCTCATAATAATTTTCAGTAGCATCATGAATGAATTCAACAATATAACCATCACCTAAAACATTCTTTTCATGATCTACAAGCATAGAAAATTTACTACTCTCAACATGAGCAAACTTCTTCTTTATAGCATACGTATCATCACAATAATCATCATAAATAGGAGGCATACTTTCATCATAGTAAATTTGCTCATCAAAGCTTGGGGGACAAAAAATATCATCTCCATCAAACATAGCTTCCCCAAGCTTGTGGCTTTGCATATCATTAGCATCATGGATATTCAAGGAATTCATACTAACAACATTGCAATCATGCTCATCATTCACATATTTTATGCCAAGAATTCTATGTAATTCTTCTTCTAGCACTTGAGCACAATTATCCTTTCCATCATACTCACGAAAGATATTAAAAAGATGAAGTGTATGAGACAAACTCAATTCCATTTTTTTGTAATTTTCTTTTATAAAATAAACTAGTGCTAAAACAAGAAACAAAAAGATTTGATTGCAAGATCTAAAGATATACCTTCAAGCACTCACCTCGCCAAAAAAAGATCTTAGTGACGGAGTGTGAGTACCCTTTACCTAGCCTCCCCGGCAACGGCGCCAGAAAAGAGCTTGATGTCTACTACACAACCTTATTCTTGTAGACGTTGTTGGGCCTGCAAGTGCACAGGTTTGTAGGACAGTAGCAAATTTCCCACAAGTGGATGACCTAATGTTTATCAATCCGTAGGAGGCGTAGGATGAAGATGGTCTCTCTCAAACAACCCTGCAACCAAATACCAAAGAGTCTCTTGTGTCCCCAACACACCCAATACAATGATAAATTGTATAGGTGCACTTGTTCGGCGAAGAGATGAAGATACAAGTGCAAAATAGATAGTAGATATAGGTTTTTGTAATCCGAAATAATAAAAACAGCAAGGTAGCGAGCAATAAAAGTGAGCGTAAACGGTATTGCAATGATAGGAAACAAGGCCTAGGGTTCATACTTTCACTAGTGCAAGTTCTCTCAACAATAATAATGTAGATAGATCATATAACAAGCCCTCAACATGCAACAAAGAGTCACTCCAAAGCCACTTATAGCGGAGAACAAACATAGAGATTATGGTAGGGTACGAAACCACCTCAAAGTTCTCCTTTATGTTCTATCTATTCAAGAGTTCGTAGTAAAATAACATAAAGCTATTCTTTCCGCTCAATCCATCATAGAGTTCATACTAGAATAACACCTTAAGACACAAATCAACCAAAACCCTAATGTCACCTAGATACTCCATTGTCACCCTAAGTATCCGTGGGCATGATTATATGATATGCATCACACAATCTCAGATTCATCCAACCAACATAAAAGTACTTCAAAAAGTGCCCCAAAGTTTCTACCGGAGAGTCAAGAACGTGTGCCAACCCCTATGCATAGGTTCATGGGTGGAACCCGCAAGTTGGTCACCAAAACATACATCAAGTGGCACATGATATCCCATTGTCACCACAGATAATCACGGCAAAACATACATCAAGTGTTCTCATAAAGACTCAATCTGATAAGATAACTTCAAAGGGGAAAACTCAATTCATCACAAGAGAGTAGAGGGGGAGAAACATCATAAGATCCAACTACAATAGCAAAGCTCGGGATACATCAAGATCGTGCCATAGAGGGAACACGAGAGAGAACACGAGAGAGAGAGAGAGATCAAACACATAGCTACTGGTACATACCCTCAGCCCCGAGGGTGAACTACTCCCACCTCGTCATGGATAGCGTCGGGATGATGAAGATGGCCTCCGGTGATGGGATCCCCCTCCGGCAGGGTGCCGGAACAGGGTCCCGATTGGTTTTTGGTGGCTACAGAGGCTTGCGGCGGCGGAACTCCCGATCTATGTTCTGTTCTGGAAGTTTTACGATACGTAGGTATACATGGGTGCAAGAAGTACGTCGGTGGAGCTACGAGTGTCCCACGAGGCAGGGGGCGCGCCCAGGGGGCGCCCCCCACCCTCGTGAGCACCTCCCATATCTCCTGACGTGCACTCCAAGTCCATCGGGTGGCTTTCCTTCCAAAAATAACTTCTCTAGTTGATTTCGTTCTGTTTTGACTCCGTCTGATATTCCTTTTCGAAACACTGAAATAGGCATAGAACAGCAAATCTGGGTTGGGCCTCCGGTTAATAGGTTAGTCCCAAAAATAATATAAAAGTGGATAATAAATCCCAATATCTCCTAAAACAGTAGATAAAGTAGCATGCAACAATCAAAAATTATAGATACGTTGGAGACGTATCACTCTGCCATCGGGGAAGGGGCGGTAAGGGGGTAGAGTGTGTGTGTATCTGTGTGTGTGGATCACCCCCCACCGCGGCTCTCGTGTCGTGCCCCTAGGGTGACCTAACCCTAGCCGCCATCAGTCCCCTTTCCACACCCCTCTCCCTGCCGCCACCTGAGGCGCACACCGGTGTTGTTGTGTGTTCATCGGTGAAGGTGGTGGTGAGGTCCTTGCCTCAAGGCGAGGAGCGTTGAAAGTTGGGGCGGCTACCCTAAGAGGGATCGCGGAGGTGACCTCGTCGGTGGGTGGCGCTGCGGGTGTTGCCTGTCCCTGGTGGCCGCATGGTTGGCGCGAGGGCGGCGGAGGCTTCTCGTGGCGGGGCCTGCTCTAGCGGTCGTGCCAAATCTGGATCTCAATGACCCTCCATAGGCCTCCCATGTTCTTGTTGTCTCTTCCCTCGGCATCCACTTGGTCGTCGGTGTAGGACAATTTTGAGGGCATGGTGTTGGGAGGTTATTAGGGAAGGGGGAAACCCCTAGTCAACCCCGCCTCGACCTCGTCGTCGACGGTGACGCTCATGCACCGTCTTCCCTCCTGAGGGGACGTTCGGTCTCCCTCCTCCCACACCATATCCTCCCCCAATTCCTCGAGTGAAAGCCTTGGCCATGCCTGGTCGGGCACAGGCGGCGCCAAGGCGTCGTGTACATTCCTCGAGGCAGCGCCTTGGGGTGGGTGGGGGCCGTGGGCCTGTTCTGCGCTGGCGGTTGTCGGTGGTAGATGGGGGTATACTTTGGGGTCACCGGTGGTGTTGGTTGTGAAGGCGTATGTCTGCTATCCTTTGTGGCTCCCTGCTAGGTCACTCTGCGAGCTGCCGACCGGTGTTACGGTTCCCAGTTTGGGCGATGGGAGATAGTGGTCTCCCTCCAGCAACAAGACCGTGGCTAGGTTGACTTAGCGGCTTGGCTTGTGCTCATTCAGCGGTGGCATGTTCGTTACTTCACTTCGTTCGGTGCTTCCTCGATGGCTTCTGCAGATGCCAATCTGGTCTGCGAGGAGTCTTCGGCTTGATCAAGATGCTTCATTTGTTAGCGGGGCGATTGTTCCCTCTGTAATTTTTATGCTTGCTCTCAAGCTTGTATCTTTTCACTACAACACCATTGTATCCATCATTCCTTCCTAATTGGTTGATGGCTTCATTAATTTGAAGTCGGGCTGATAGCATTTTCTCTAGAGAGAGAGAGAGAGAGAGATAGTGAACTACCAAGGGAGGTGACGGGAGAGAGCATGGGGAGTTATGAGATGTCATATCATCTCTCGCGCTTCCCCAAGCATGCATGCACTCATCACGCGTGGCTCGAGCGAGCCTGGCTTGCCAAAACCACCGATTTGAATTTTATAGAGAGCAAAGATAACCGATTATGATTGTGTTTACGAATTGCACCACTTGCACCAGGGACAACGAGTTCATTTTTTTGCGTTTGTTGGTACTCGCGCGTGGAGTGGGGGAGGAGCGACCTCATCTCTGTTGAACATGGTGACAATGGCGTGGGGTGCTGACGGAGCGACATGTACCACCAAAAGTTGCGCCTTTTATGGGAAGCAAAGTACTCCTTCCATCTCATAATATAAGATGTTATTGATAGCATCTTATGTTATGGGACAAAATGAGTACTAGTTAGGGATGAATAGACTATTTTTCCCTTTTAAATTCAAAGGTTAAGTTCTAATCTCACTCTTTTGATATGCATCAGAAATTGTAAACATTTTCACTGGGTGCACCGGAGCACTCCTCAAGGTAAAGCTTGCTCCTACTTGCCATAGTGCAAGATTTTTTTTGTAATACCATTGTTTCATCGTTTTAGATTTTGGTGATCGGTTATGCAAATAAACAGTAAAAATTAGTGTCCCAACAATTAAACAACAAACAAATAAGTACCGAAGTACTCCCCCTGTTAGTGATCTAAACGCTCTTATATTTCTTTACGGAGGGAGTACATATGTATAGTTACACACATTACCCCATCTAATCAGTGAAGCCACATGACTATATATACATACTCATCCTAGCTATAGATCCACTACATCGTCTCCTCCAAGCGGCTACTGAACAAGGCATCCTTGCCCCCCTCCCTGATCCCCGCATCAATACCAAAGTCAGCCTTTACGTCGATGATGCGATTCTTTTCGCCAACCCTAGTCGACAGGAAATTGACAATCTCATGGCCATTATCAAGCTCTTCGGTGAAGCCACGTGACTTAAGATAAACCCAGCAAAATCATATGTTGCCACGATTCGTTGTAAGGGCTTAGACCTGCAGGACGTGCTCCATGGTTTCAGAGGTAGAATCGTAGGCTTCCCTATGACTTATCTAGGCCTGCCGATCACCATCTCTAGTTGCCGCTGGTTCATCTTCAGTTCATCCTCGACCGTATCCGTGCGCGCCTAGCAGGCTGGAGGGGTCACCTGTTGTCCACAACCAGCAGATTAGTGCTCGTCTAGTGCGTGCAGATGGCTATGCCAACTTATGCGATCGCCGTCCTCCCGGCGCCAATCAAGTTTTTCAAGGATGTGGACAAGGTCCGCTGGCGTTTCCTCTGGGCGGGTGATCAGGAGCTGGCCGGAGGGCAATGCAAGCTGAATTGGGCTCAAGTGTGCTCACCGATGCAGCACGGGGGACTGGGATTTCTGAATCTACTGAAATTTAGCCGCACCCTACGGTTGCGGTGGCTCTGGCTGGCCTGGCAGGAGCCTCGCCGCCCGTGGGTGGGTTCCCCAGCTCCTTGTGATGCACCAGATCATGCATTGTTCAACGGTGCCACCAGAGTAACACTCGGAGAAGGCATGATGTCTACTATGCAACTTTATTCTTGTAGATTCGTTTTGGGCCTCCAAGCGCAAAGTTTTGTAGGACAATAAGCATTTTTCCCTCAAGTGGATGACGTAAGGTTTATCAATCTGTGGGAGGCGTAGGTTGAAGATGGTCTCTCTCAAACAACCCTACAACCAAATAATAAAAAGTCTCTTGTGTCCCCAACACACCAAATACAATGGTAATTTGCATAGGTGCACTAGTTTGGCGAAGAGATGGTGATACAGGTGTAGTAATGATAGTAGATATCGATTTTTGTAATAGGAACAATAAAAAACAGCAAGGTGGCAATTGATAAAATGGAGCACGAACGATATTGCAATGCTTGGAAATGAGGCCTAGGGTCTGTACTTTCGCTAGTGCAATCTCTCAACATTGCTAATATAATTAGATCATATAACCATCCCTCAACATGCGATGAAGAATCACTTCAAAGTTCTTATCTAGCGGAGAACATAAGAATAAATTGTGTGTAGCTATTCTTTCCGATTGATCTATCCAAGAGTTCATACTAAAATAACGCAAAATTATTCTTTCCGATCGGTCTATCAAGAGTTCGTACTAAAAGTAACACTAAGTTATTCTTTCTGATCGATCTATCAAGAGTTCGTACTAAAATAACACCAAAGAAAATTCAGATTCATAATACTCAATCCAACACAAAGAACCTCAAAGAGTGCCCCAAGATTTCTACCGGAGAAACAAAAGACGAGAACATGCATCAACCCCTATGCATAGATACCCCAATGTTACCTCGGGTATCCGCGAGTTGAGTGCCAAAACATATATCAAGTGAATCAATATAATACCCCATTGTCACCACGTATATTCATATGCAAGACATATATCAAGTGCTCTCAAATCCATAAAAGTATTCAATCCGATAAAATGAAATCTCAAAGTGAAAACTCAATTCATCACAACAAGATAGAGAGGGGGAAACACCATATGATCCAACTATATTAACAAAGCCCACGATACATCAAGATCGTGCCATCTCAAGAACACGAGAGAGAGAGAGAGAGAGAGAGATTAAACACATAGCTACTGGTACAAACCCTCAACCCCGAGGGTGGAGTACTCCCTCCGCATCATGGAGACCATAGGGATGATGAACATGGCCTTTGGTGATGATTTCCCCCTCCAGTAGGGTGCCGGAATAGGGTCTAGATTGGTTTTTCGTGCCTACAGAGGGTTGCGACAGCAGAACATCCGATCTAGGGTTATTTCTAGGTTTTTTGGTATTTATAGGATTTTTCAGCGTTGGAATCACACGAAGATGGGCCTTGAGGTGAGCACAACCCACCACACCTTGGGTTGGGCTCCAGGTGCGCCCTGGTGGGTTGTGCCCTCATCGTGGCTCTTCTAGCCCTCCCATGAAGCTTCAGGGGTCTCTTTTGTTCAAAAAAAATCATCAAAAAGTTTCAGCTCATTTGGAGAACTTCCATTTTTGCACAAAAAATAATACCACGGTAGTTCTGCTGAAAACAACGTCAGTACGGGTTAGTTCCATGCAAATCATTCCGAAATCATATAAAATTGTTGTAAAAATGGCATGAATACTTCATAAATTATAGATACGTTGTTGACGTATTAGCATCCCCAAGCTTAAGCCCTGCTCGTCCTCGAGTAGGTAAATGATAAAAGAAATAATTTATGAAGTGTGAATACTAGCAAAGTGCATAAGTTTGATCAATTATAATTTCAATCACTTTTCCTAGCATCATAACAACAACTCTTTCTCATAAAACTTATCATGATAAAGTAGCAATTGAAAACGGAATTTTTGCTGTGGAAAGCTACCTATCATATTCATCATTTAATCTTTCTTTTGTAGCATGGACATTTGGACTTGAATGATTCAAAGCAATAGTCTATAATTTGACATAGGCTTTTCCCGTCAATGAAAACGACTAAGTAATTCCCAACACTTTCCATGCTAGATATATCATAGGAGGTTCCCAAACATAAAATAAAGTTTATTCCTTTTTCCACCATACTTTCACACTCCACGACTAGCTGTACCAACACTTTCCAAGGAATTAATTATTTGACAACATAAAGTAAAAAAATTCATTTTGGGATTGGGCATACACTAAAAAAAGACACATCCGTGACATTTTGGGCCGAACGATTTTTTTTCTGTCATACATATGACACTTCTATGACGATAATTGTGACAAAACCCGGTATCATCATAGATGTGGTGGGCTCCTACTTCTATGACAAAAAATCATGACAGAAAATGGGCTTTTTGTCCTGGGCGGGCCGGAGACGCAGCTGCATGACATTCTTTGGGCCGTCCATAACGGAAAAAACCGTGGTAGAAGAGAGGGGGAGGAAAATTTTGGGGAGTTGCCGGTTACGGTGGGAGGTCGAGGACCGAGCGATGCGCGTTTCTCTCATACACGTGCGAGGCGTTGGCTCTAACTGAACCCGAGCGAGGCGTTGGGCTCTAACTGAACCCGAGCGATTGCACTACAGGCTACGCGTTACTGAACCCGAGTGATCGATCGATGGCTGTTAACTGAACCCGATGGAGTGATTCCTTCGCTACTGCTGCTAACTGAAGCTGATCGATTGGATGAACAGTGAGCATTGCGGGGGGTTTGGATGAACAGTGATCAGTGGCGTTGCCTCTGGATGAACAGGACCCCGTGGTGTGGAGGGCTGGATGAACAGTAGACGGTGGAGGGGTGGCCGTGGAGGGGTGGTTGAACAGGACCCTGTGGTGTGGAGGGCTGGATGAACAGTAGACGGTGGAAGGCTGGATGAACAGTAGACGATGGAGGGCTGGATGAACAGTAGACGGTGGAGGGGTGGTTGAACAGTAGCCGGTGGAGTAGCGTGCGGTGGAGGCTGGATGAACAGGAGCCCGTGGAGGCTGGAGGAGGTCGACGGTAGCCAGTGGAGGCTGGAGGCTGTCGACGGTGGAAATGAACAGTATCCAGTGGAGTCCCGTTTTGTGGTACGCCACACCCCTCCCGATCAACAGGACCCCCGTTTCGACCGTAGGAGGTCCGTTTCCTCCGTTTTGCGGTACGCCACACCCCTCACGATCAACAGGACCCCCGTTTTGACTGTAGGAGGTCCGTTTCGTCTGTTTTGCGATACGCCACACCCCTCCCGATGAACAGGGCCCCCGTTTCGACCGTAGGAGGTCCGTTTCCTCTATTTTGTGGTACGCCACACCCCTCCCGATCAACAGGACCCCCGTTTCGACCGTAGGAGGTCCGTTTCCTCCGTTTTGCGGTACGCCACACCCCTCCCGATCAACAGGACCCCCGTTTCGACCGTAGGAGGTCTGTTTCCTTTGTTTTGCGGTACGCCACACCCCTCCCGATCAACAGGACCCTGTTCTGAATGTAGGAGGTCTGTTTCCTCCGTTGTGCGGTACGCCAGGCCTTGTTTCCATCGCCTGTTCCGTCCAAGCCCTCCCAATGAACACAACCACGCATTCCGTTCCGACCCAGCCGGTTGGCTCCCCATGAACACGATGACGACGTTGTTTCTCTGTTCCGACCCAGCCATGTACGTATGCGTGAGTAGGCGTTTGAGACCCTGCCCGTATGTATGTACGTGGCCGTATTTTCTTTCTTGCACCCTCGCTGTTGTACGTACGTGTACATGCTACGTGCGCGCCTCTACTACGACACGTGCGCGCCTCTACTACGATACGTGCGTGCCTCTACATCGACCAGTATGTACGTACACGTTCGCGACCAGAATGACAACGCTACATACGCTTCGACCAGGTGGGTCCCGACTGTCAGCACATCCTTGCCTGCGAAGATGTAGCTGGTGGGTCCCAGAAGTTAGGTGGGCAAATCGTTTTTTTCAGACGCACTTCCTTGCGTGCGAAGATGTAGCTGGTGGGTCCCAGCAGTTAGGGGGGCGAATCATTTTTTTTTGCCCGGACGCACTTCCTTGCGTGCGAAGGTGTCGCTGGTGGGTCCCAGTGGTCAGGGGGCGAATCATTTTGTTTTTTTGCCCGGACGCACTTCCTTGCGTGTGAAGATGTAGCTAGTGGGTCCCAGCAGTCAGGGGAAACGTTTTTTCGTGAAATATAGTGGCCCGTCTGGTGGGTCCCAGCTGTCAGGTGGAGGAATCATTATTTTCCGCATAATAAGGAGGCACTTCCTTGCTGCGGCCGTGGACCCAGCTGTCAGCCTCTCCACGTATAGTCCACGTCCGATGGAAGTCGTTCCTTGACTACGTTGACCACGCTGCGCCGAAAGCACCAGGGCGGTGGACAATGGCGAGGCCTAGGAAGGGGACGACGGGGACCCAGGAAGACGCATAAGTGGAAGCCCGCACGAAGAGGTGTACGAGGGTTCACTGGTTCGGCTGTGGTGTGAGGCTGCCGTTGCCGCAGGGCCTAGCCAGCGGTGGGAATAGTAGGGGGCGGTGAGGCCTCCGTGGCAGCACAGCCGGCCACGGGAGGGAGGAGCATGCGGCACGACCGGCGCTGCTTTGGGCGGCTGGAGCAAGAAGACCAGAGGTTGAAGAAGCACTACTGTCGTTGGATGGACATCGTACGGTCACTAGAGCTAGAATCGCTCATATGGACTAAAGTTGACAAAGGCCCCCGTCCTAGTCAACTTAGTAGGCCCACAAGTCAGCCTCCCACCATTGTGGGTCCCAGCTAGCAGGGGGAGTATTCATTTTTTTTGCATAATAAGGAGGCACTTCCGGTGGGTCCGAGCTGACAGCGCGGGGAACGTTTTTTTCACGAAATACGCTGGCCCGTCCGGCGGGTCCCAACAGTCAGGGGGAAATGTTTTTTTCATGAAATAAGGTGGCCCGTCCGATGGGTCCCTGCTGTCAGGTGGAGGAATAATTATTTTGCACGTAATAAGGAGGCACTTTCTTGCGGCCGCCTGGACCCAGCTGTCAGCCTCTGCACGTATAGTACTCTTCCGATGGTAGTCGGTCATTGACCACGCTGACCACGCCGCGCCGAGAGCACCAGGGCGGTGGTCTGGATGACAGCGAGGCCTAGGAAGGGGACGACGCGGAGCCGGGGAAGACGCAGCAGTGGTAGCCCGTGCGGAGAGGAGTACGAGGGTTCACTGGTTCGGCTGCGGTGTGAGGCTGTCGTCGCGTAGAATAACAGGGGGTGTGGGTGAGTAGAGGGATGGCCTAGCTAGCGGTGGGAGTAGTATGAGGCGGTGAGGCCTCCGCGGCATCACAGCCGGCCACGGGAGGAAGGAGCACGCGACACGACCGGCGCTGCTTTGGGTGGCTGGTGCAAGAAGACCAGAGGTTGAAGAAGCACTACAGCCGTTGGATGGACATCGTATGATCATTACAGCTAGAATCGTTTATATTGACTAAGTTGACAAAGCCCTTGGTACGCGTCAACTTAATAGGCCCACAGCTCAGATTTGGCAAAGAACATATAGCCCATTTGCGATTTGTAAGAATGTACAACCCATTTTTCAATTCTAATGGAATTTACTAGAGCCCATTTACAGTTTGTTAAAAGTACAGCCCAACTTGCACCGAGCCTAGCCTGTGAAACAGTGGGCAGGGGGAGAATTAGCAAATGGACACGAAAGTAGTCTTTAGAATCCATTTACTACGTGATCAAACTCATCTTACCTGCTCATCGGAGGAAATTCGAGTGCCCCTCAACGTCGGCATCTCAAGGGGCGTCAACTTGCAACTACAGCCACGCCGCGCTGGAGAGACCCCCAAGGAAACATCCTCGTGCGTTCCACGGAACATCAAGATGCATTTGTATGAGTAGTTTATCTTGTGAGAGAAAAGGATGAACGAGGGAAGGCCTCTAGAGATAGAGATGGACACTACTACTACCAATGTGCTGGCTCGTGCGTTGCAATGGATCCAAACTAGTAGAATAATACTTGTTCACGTGCTTGAAATATAAACACTCTAGTTTTGATATACATGTGTCAGCAGACACGACAGCTTGTCCATGGAAGTTGAACCACGGCGACCATCACGTTTCTTGTTTCTACCACTGCCACACCCACACGCGATTCCCACGATGCCGCTCCAACCCACGGCACGACGTCCCTCGACATGGACATGGATCCTCTGACGTGGCTAGCACTGCCTTGCCCTGCCTTTCCTTCGTTGACAGGTGGGACCCGCGCTTATGGGTCCCACATGTCAGTGACAGAATGGTAGGATTGTTCGTGCCCCTCATCCCTCTCGGTCCCACCGCTCCTCTGCCTTTGTGTGTATGACATGCGGGCCAGCTGAACTGTGGCGACCATCAACTTTCTACCACAGACACACCCGATTGGACGTGGTTTTCCTGCTCCGCTGTTGTGCTCCGATCTGTACTCCCGCACCATCAAATTTTCATCCAGCTGCTGTGACACATTTTCATCCGTACTCCGGTCAGTTCATCTCGAATGAGTGAGTCGCGAACCACGCCACCACCATGAGAATGACATGTGGGCCAGCCGCATTTAAGGTCCGCATGTCATTGACTCATAGGCCAGGCACTAAGCCACTGAAGTTCCGTCCCGTGGGCCCTAAGAGGGAAATGTAACTCCTGCGGCAGGCCTTGTGGTGCTCCCGCAGTACGAGCTCGTGCCAAAACTGGAATTTGTTTCTTACTACTACCAATTAGTACTAGTAAGGTACACGTGCATTGCACGCATGAGATTCTAGTGGTTTGTGCATTATGCTTCTACATGTGGAGTTTTCTGGATTCTAACATGTGGCAAAATCTGGTGGAATGTAAGGTTAGGCAAGTTTGATTAACTTAGGTGAGTGTTTGGTTCAAGCCACACCTTAGGCAAGCCACATTAAGGCCCCACATGACATACACACAAAAAATGTGGAAAGATTCCCTTAGGCTTGCCAACTTGTGGCTCTCATTTTGAAGAACTAATAACTTTGCCTAAGCTTAGTTGTGGCAAAGTTAGTCATGAATTAAGTTCAACCATGGAGTCTTCTAGATTATACATGTGGCAGAATCTGGTGGATGATATCCAACGGCCAGTAGTGCTCGGATTTGCCATCTTTGTACCGTCGGATTGGCTTCATCCAACGACCAAGTTTCAAAGTTTTTCACACACTATATAGGGGGTATAGATATAGATGTGTCGGTCCGTTGCAATGGATCCAAAGTATATCTATTTAGTGGAGTGCACTCTAAACACATTATCTATTTATTTTTCTCTAACCTTCCGTAGCCATGCAACCAAGCCACATAAGCTTCATGGGTGCCCCCCACATCATATTATTCATACTACGTTGATTGAAAAAAAGATAAATCACCCAAAACAAGATCTTCCTGTTTTTTGTTCCAACGATTTTGTGCCGTGCACGTATCTACTAGTAGTTGTATAGTGGTAGTACTAGTAATATAGTATTAGGAGTACAAACTTGGTAGTACTAGTAGGAGTAGTACTAGTACGGAATGCTCCTACTCTATCAACGAGCCCCGTCTGACACAAATTTTCTTGGCTTCCGTGCTACAGCTAGATCTTCCCCTTGTTTCTGTTTTCCAACTCGGTAGCGGGCGGGGTGTCGGTTTGCTCAACGGCGGTCCCACATGAAAGTGAAAATGCTAGGAAGGCAACACGCCTTCCCTAAGCTATGTGTCGTGCCGGATGGGCCATGTTGTACTCCCGATTCCCGGGCGTGTGGGGGTGCAATGCGAACGCGGCAGGCCTTTTCCTTTTACTAGCAATGTGCCCGTGCATTGCGACAGATCCAAAGTAGTAGAATAGTAGTATTTGTTCACAAACTTGGAAGAAATCACTATTGTTTTGATATACTCCTAATATATTACTCCCTCCGTACCTAAATATTTGTCTTTTTTGATATTTCAAATGGACTATCACATACGGATTATATAGACATATTCTAGTGTTTCTAGCAAGATGCCCGCGCGTTGCACGAAGTTGATGGAAAAGGTAAGCACAACTTATAAATTGACGGATGGAGTACTAGTTACAGTGATGCATAGAATTAAGCAAAGGGGTCGCGCATGTTGGTATTGACTGGAACGAGAATGCAACAGCACAATAAGAATTAAGGCCATGATGATGTGATCACAGTGGTGGTTATAGAAGGCAAGAAGAAAGATGGATCCACGAACGTACGACCTCCTCCTCCTCAACTTAGTGCGCCGGGCCACCGACCGGCGGCTAAGGAGCGGCGGCTTTTGTGGCGAGGTCGAGGTGCTTCTCAACAAAGGCATCCAAGGCTTCCAGCCGGTTGAGGAAGGCCAACATCGTAGCGTCCTCAATGGCCTTGTAGATACCTATGTACACGATTTGCTCGTACATGTGGATGTGTAGGTTGACGAATTCTTGCAGGGCGAGGCGCCTCGCGGCGAGCGCGACCTCCAGGTGGACATTTTTCGTGGAGTCAGCGGGCAGTCGCAGGACCACTAGTGCTTGAAAGAGGTTCCGGCCATGGAGGCCGATTAGGGTGGCAGGCAATGAGGAGCCCGGGCGCGCGGGCTGGAGGAGTACGGCGATGTCGTCCGCGAGCTTCTTGAGGACGGTGAACTTGTTGCTGGTGGCAATGATCATCTGGTCCAACTGAGAGTCGTAGTTGGCGTCGACGGCGGACATCCACCAGCCGGTCTCCAACACCGTCTGGAGACGATCCTTCGCGCCATGCCGCAGGCCGGCGTCGTGGACCATTTGGCACAGTCACTGGCCGCTCACGCGCATCGCCGCCATGGGTCTGGAGCGAGCTCTTTTGCGCTTAGTGTAGGTGCTTAGGCAAATGCTTAGGTGCGTACGATGTGTTAGATGCATTGGAATGGAAGGCGCCTTTATATGAGGGCAATGAGGGCAAACTACGTTGCATTCACATCGTGCAACCTCTTTTCTCGGACCTCCTCCCATTACTTCCCTCATGCATTAATTGAAGGAGGATGCATTGGCCGTTCAACATATCGGGAACCGCTACTCCCTCCCTCGTCTGCATTAAAGCCGTATCGGGAACTGCGCCGCCCGCTGTCAAATCGAATACTCCCTCCGTCTACTACCTCCGTCCTGGTTTATTAGTCCCCTATGTAGTTTGTGCTAAATTTTGACCAAAGGTTTAACTGACAAAATGTTAGTGCATGTTAACAAAAATTATAACGTTGGGTTCATATTCGAACATAGTTTTCAAATATATAATTTTTGGTGACATGCATGAGGATTTTGTTAGTTAAATTTATGGTCAAAATTTGGCACAGATTACAATGAGGACCAATAAACCAGGACGGAGGTAGTAGGTGAGTATTAAGTCATCTTACGAAAACCAAATAGTACTAGTAAACACATAGGCGTGGTGCATTAACTCTCATGGTGTTTCTTATTTTTTGACATAAATAGAGGAATCAACCAAGAAGAGATGTGGGGCTTGTATGCATATGATACTAGTGTATGATACTACATCCGTAATGCATGGTATCATATGTTGGTATCATATAGGACTACATTTATTGCCATGCATGACACAAAGTAGTATATGATACTCAAGCTCCTCTTTCCTCATTTAATTCAATGACACCTCATCAAAATTGCTTAGTTGGCATGCATGATACTACCAATGATACTCCCATTACGACCAGCCTTAGTATCATGTAGTACTTTATTTATTGCCATGTACATGACACATAGTTCACGAGCGCTCTCTATATGTACCACCTTTTTTTTAATTTCAAGTTTTGCTCCATGGCGCAATCCATCGATACTACTACTGTACAAAAGTGGAGTATATACATTTTTTAAAAGGCTAGAGGGCGGGGCAGTCTAGCTCGGTCGGTTTCACGAGAGGCGAGGGCCTTTGTGATTTGACGGCTCAATAATGCTGTCAAATCGAATAGTACTCCGCCGCCCGTTGCACGCCCGGCGCCTCCATTAAATCCCTCCGTTAAACCCGCATGCAAACCGAGAATCCTACTTCGGCCACACGTACGTTCATGAGCGGGCCGGAATTAAACGCAACACCGACCGAGCTCCTCCCGTCTGCCCTCAGTTTAAACGAGGCCAGACGCCGGCCAAGCTCCTACCGTCCGCCCTCTATTTACACGGGGCCAGACAGACAGCGGGCAAGAATCGCACCCCTCCGCCGCTCACCCATCTCCTCCTTCACCATTTTCTCCAACCTTCCAATGACTTCCGATGAGCCGTTCTCCGGTATATTACCCGGCTGGATGGCCCGCCGAGCCCTCCGGATACTGGCGAGGCCGCTCGGTGCTTCACCAACCTCGCTTGGCCCGACGGAGCCAGTTGCCACCCCAAGCAGACGCGTGGTTCGGCAACTCGCCGCTCTAGTTCAGCTCGATGAGGAGTGGCGAGTTGCTCCACGCCGGCACGGCGGCGAGCACGCCGGTACGGGCGCCGTCGCTGCCGCATCGTACCGCGCCACCAGTGTCTGCGGTGGCCGCGCCTCCTGTGTCTGTGGGCGCGCCTCCCGTGCCTGCGGCAGCGCCATGCAGGCAGAGACAGAATCCGGGGGTGTGGAGAGCGACGAGTCGCTGGCCAGCTTCTCCGTGTCCGCCGCCATCATCGAGGAGAAGTAGAACACGGGAGGCCGCCGCCACTTGGGACCCATGAAGGCCACCGCCGAGGCGACGACCGCGGATTCAAGTGGTTTCTTTGCTGCTTCGTCTCTTCCGAGGACCTTCGTCGACCCTGCAAGTGTCTGACGGACATGAGGAAGACAAAGGGATCCGCAGGCGGCCATTTAGAACTAAAATAAGTCTAGATATATCCATTTCTAGGACAAGTATTTCCGGACGGAGGGAGTATTAATTATACAAGAGAGCGGATTGGCACCTCTTAGTTCATGTAAATGTAATGAAATCCATCATATTTATATGAAGATCCGGCTTTTTTATACGAAATCCTTCATGCTTATATGAAATCAATCCGTGTTTGCACGAATTTCATCTGGTTGGTTAGAGTTGTAAAAATGTATGCCGCTGGCGTTTGATGTCGTCCTCCGCGGAAGGAAGCGGGAGGAAATTTGCCGGCTGCCGTTGGAGATGCTCTTTATGCTGGAAATAATAGAGTGACATCCAATCCATTTGAGTTAATTGCCTGTATGATTGTCCCTCTATAAAAAGTTAATTGCATGTACAGTGTGCATGTGACTTGCAGGGTGGCTACAGTTTCGTACAGAAAGTTAAAAAGAAACAAGTCCATCCTTAATATTCTAAGTACTCTGTGGGTTCCACTGTCAGTACAGTAGCGAAAGAAGTATATATTAAATAAGTAGAGTAATATATAATATAAAAATCTAAAGTTAAAAGACAGAATTCGAACTCATGTCATCGCGTTGCGAGCATCCGGCGCTAACCAGCCCAGCACATTTTTGTTCTAGACCATGCTGGAGATATATCTCCATGTCTACTCTTATATATACTCCATTCGTTCCTAAATATTTGTCTTTTTCAGATTTCAAATGGACTACCACATACGGATGTGTATGTAGACATATTTTAGAGTGTAGATTCACTCATTTTGCTACGTATGTCTTTTCAGGAAGGGGTCAGATTTGTCCTTGATTTATTTATGAGGTATCCAGATGGCACTGCACCGCCAAGAAAAGAGGGTAACATCAAAATTATGGACTACTTTTTTGAGTATGTTGGTAAGGTCCGGTCATAGTCACTTGTTGAAATCTCTAAAAAGACAAATACTCCCTCCGTCCGGAAATACTTGTCATCAAAATGGATAAAAGGAAATGTATCTAGACGTATTTTAGTTTTAGATACATCTATTTTTATCCATTTTGATGACAAGTATTTTCGGACGGAGGGAGTAGAAAACAGAGTTGGTGATGGTGTGCGTGCCATCCTGCAATATAGGCCGTCGGATTTATATCTAACGGATAGGAAAGAAACTATGGCAATTTTGCAAAAATATACCCACACGTCTCTCCACGTTCGCAAATAAGGCCTTCCCTCGTTCAGCCTTTTCTCTCACAAGATAAACTACTCATACAAATGCATCTTGATGTTCCGTGCAACGCACGGGCAGCTAGCTAATTTCTTTTAAAATAGTTGCTGCGATAATTGGGTTGAAGTGATATATTTTATGTCTACCCCGAATGATTTCAGATTCACTAGTAGTAACAAAGAAAAGGTTGCCTTGTTAGTTAACAGAAAACAGGGTGAAAACTATCACATGAGGCCGGTAAAAACAAGGCACACTGGGTTCAGCGTCATCGTCACTACAGCTGTGCGCGCGCGAGAAGTCTACATATCGAGGGGGCTACCGAGCGAGGCACCGAGACACAATGTTTGAGAGAGAAACCAATTGACAGATTATGATCAGATCGAGTTGTCACCCTTCTGCTGTCATTGTTGGGGGGAGAGAAAGACGTATCGAGAGTGTGCGCGGTAGGCACAGAGGCACAACTAGCGAGTGTGTGTGTGTGTGTGTGTGTGTTTGAAAGAGGAGTAGATAGATTATTATCAAGATCGATGTGCCACCCTACTCCTTCGGTGCGGGTAGTGTGTGTGTGTTTATATTTGAGAGAGAATCCAGTCGATAGATTAGTATCAAGATCGAGGTGTCACCCTACTCCTTCGCTGTCGGGTTGTGTGTGTGTGTATGTTTGAGAGAGAAGCCAGTCGATAGATTAGTATCAAGATCGAGGTGTCACCCTACTCCTTCGGTGTTGGGAAGTGTGGGTGTGTTGTGTGGGGGGGCAGTGACACTCACATATCTCTACTCTTATAAAAACAGAGTTGGTGATGATGGTGTTCCTGCCATCCTGCAATATAGGCCATCCGATTTATATCCGATGGACAGGAAGGAAAATATGGCAATTTTGCAAAAATATACCCACACCCCTCTCCGCATTTGCAAATAAGGCATTCCCTCGTTCACCCTTTTCTCCTACAAGATATACTTCTCATACAAATGCATCTTGATGTTACGTGCAACGCATGGGCATCTTGCTAGTAGTGAGAAGGAGTTTGTGTGACACATATCTAGCTATATTAAGGGATATGTAGATAGCATATGTGTGAGAGACATTATTATACTTTGAGACATTAGTGGCTGCAGGTGGGCGGAACTAAAGGGGTGGGCGTGTTAGACATAGAGAGCGTGTGTGTTTCTGTGTGAGAGACTTGTAGGACGGGGTAGAAAGACGAATTTAACCCTAACGGAGGGAGAGAAATACACGAAGTGCGTGTGTGTGATTCCGATGCCCACAGGGAAATGAGATATGTATGCGTGTGAGAGAGATTGCACAATTCATTCACGTATCACTATCTAGCGATCGTGGACGTGCATCGCTTGAACATAAGTCAATATCTACTTCGTATCGTGGCCAAAGGTACAATATCGATTCAACGCTGTAAAGATTGGACACTCACATATCACATTTTTTCTATTTAAATAAACCTTTTCAGTTGTGCATGCCAAAGTTACAGTGATGTTTCTTCAAACAACCAATGTAGCTATCATGCACATGCACCATTGTTACTCTTGCATTCAAATTCATTAGTCTTGGATGATTTAAGTTTCTATTTTGAAGTAATATATGTAATATTCATATATGAATTCAACGGGTATGCAATTTATGAAATGGAGGCTATGTAATCATATGAGGTAACACTTTTAAGTAGCTAACTACAATATCCATTTCTTTTTGTGCGCCTCTACACTAACACGTCAATGCATTATGTTTAAAGTAAATAACCAATGGCACCAAATTATCTATTTACACGAGAAATACATAGGTTGAGCGTTTGATCCCTTTTTTTGAGAACGCGCCACTACACCCGTACGATTGGTCGCGCCCGTGTGAACGTCCAAGTTATCGGCGCATCATCCCGAGTTATTGTCTTTTTTCTGGGGTGGACTTCACACCAGTTATTAACTGCTGACGCGTGCCCCGTGTACACAGTCTAGCATGACCTTCCCGCTAGCACGGTCCAAAATTAGTTAAAACTGGATACAAACGATCCTGCGGGCGGCAAAATCTCCCGCCTCCTTCTAAAATTTCCGCCACCTTAGTCTTTAGCATGTGAAATCCCCCTTTTGTCCTTGGTGCACGGAGACCAACAGTTACAATACCGCCCTCATCTACATGATAGGTCGGGGCTGCTTTGGTAACTTCCGGTTCCCCCGACTACACGGCACCCCCATTTCCTCTCCCCCTCCCGCAAAAACGACTAACTCCACAGCACCAGAGCATCTTACATCACGCCGTCCGTACTTCATCGCCCTTTCTCCCCTCCCCTCTCGAAACCCTAGACTGCTCATCCACCGGCGTACCATAGCCCATTCACTGCCAGCGGCGTCCACCTCACCGGATCTGCTTCTGCGGCCGCATCTACCCCTCCCAGCTCCCCTAGAAACAAGTAGACTGCTCATCCACCACTGTACCACAGCCCATTCAGTGCCGGCCTTGTCCACGGCGCCGGATCTGCTTCGCCGGTACTCTCGTCAACCGCCGCGCATCTGCAGCGGCTCATTCGTACTCCCCACCGGAGACGCTTCGTCCACACCTCCCGGAGCCGTCCCACCGATGCCCCCGTCGACGGCCTCTAATCCTCTTCGCCGACACCTTCCTCAACCTTACCAGAGCCGCTTCGCCGACACCATCGTCAACCCTACCGGAGTAGCTTCGCCTATACCATTCTCAACCCTACCGGGGCCGCTTTGCCAACTCACAAGTCCACGGCCTCAGATACGCTTCCTCGCACCATCATCCAACCTACCGGAGCAGCTTCTGACGCCCCGTCCACGGCCGCAGATCCGCATCGTCGACACCACCCTTAACCCAACCACCGGAGCAGCTTCTGACGCCCCATCCACGGCCGCAGATCCGCATCGTCGACACCATCCTTAACCCAACCACCGGAGCAGCTTCTGACGCCCCGTCCACGGCCTCAAATCCGCGTCGTCGACACCATCCTTAACCCAACCACCGGATCAGCTTCACCTACGCCCTCATCCACGGCCATAGATCCGCTTCGCACACACCGTAGTCCACCCTACCGGAGCCGCTCCACAAACACCCTACTCGATGGTTCTAGATCTCCTTACCGGACCCCGACAGTCAGTGCAGCATCATCACCCTTGACGTTTCTAACCTGATTCCCACCGTCTGGAGAGATGCCAAGCACCCGCCATGGCCTAGGTACTTGTCACCTTTAAACCCGTCCAGCATCACCTGCCTGATGCACTTCAAATATACTAACTGGTCGCTGTTACCTGTTATGCAGCTGGCAAAAACTATAAGGACGATGTTTCTTCTGGATCTAACAGCTTGGCCAACCAAGATCCTGGACTGAGGCATTGCTATGATCTTGTAAGTGCGTCTCTCTCTCTTGTATTGTTCTATGCCTTCCAGCGTGCTTTGCTAGGATTTTCGACCAGTAATCCCTTTGTGCAGACAATGATTTCTACTACTGGCTGCTAAATTAGATATGTAGATGTCATACATGATACTACCTCATACCTCCGTTCCTAAATATAAGTCTTTTAGAGATTCCACTATAGGCTACATACGGAGCAAAATGAGTGAATCTACACTCGAAAATGCATCTATATACATCTGTATGTGGTCCATACTGTAATCTCTACAAAGACATATATTTAGGAACAGGGGCAGTACATTACACAAAACGTAGGTGGCATGTAGGAATTCCAGTGCACTACATTAGGCTCCCTTAGAGTGCCTGCTAGTCCAGCATAGAGTCATGGCTAGTTTATGGTACGCACACAATCGTTAATTGGTGGTTTAAATATGCGCAAGGGATATGCAATGTAGTATCATGTAGAGATGTCTGAAATTAGCCGTGTCAACTTGCAGATAGGGTTACACAATGAAAAAGTACAAGATGTATGTGGCAATTTCATGGAACATCGCAAAAAAAGGAGAGGCAGCGGTGAGCCTATAAAGTGTGCTATGGTATGTCACTCCTCCATTGCAATCATCGTGACATGTTATTTGTATGCCAGTTCTATTAGCCAAGTTTCTTAGGGACAGTTATTACGAGTTATCCTAAGAAAATAAGCACCTGTGAATATAAGCTCCATGTAATACGCCAACCAGTTCTTTTCATTGCGTTTTCAGCTTATCTTTGGTATGATCAGTGGAAAGTCTAGATTGCATTATATATTTTTCATTTTGCTGCCCATATGGAAATTAATTTGACTTGCAAACATCACAAATTGAACCCAATGCAGTAATTAATATGATAGGAAAACGGACCATCACTATTTGCTCAAAATGCAAATACAAAGATACCATCTACTTGGCACAATCTACTTTGGTCAATGTTTTCCATAGAGATTCCATTGCCTAATTTAAACGAAGAACGCATGACCGACATTTAAATGAAGAACAATTATTTATTGAAATTTGATGATCCAAGTGGCTGGTTATTATCATATAGCAGCACCACCTGAAAGCATCATATAGCAGCAGCAGCAGCTCATAGCAACTCATCATACAACAACAGCAGTCTGCAATTCATCATATACCAGCAGCAACTCATAGCAATTCATCATATAGCAGCATTAGGAGCAGCTCATAGCAATTCATCATATAGCTGCAGCAGGAGCAGCTCATAGCAATTCATCATATAGCAGCAGCAGGAGCAGCTTGTAGCAACTCATCATATAGCAGCAGCAGCAGCTCATAGCAATTCATCATATAGCAACAGTCGCACCTCATAGCAACTCATCATACAGCAGCAGCAGCTCATAGCAATTCATCATATAGCAGCAGCAGGAGCAGCTCATAGCATTGCATCATATAGCAGCAGTAGAAGCAGCTCATAGGAATTCATCGTATAGTGGATCAGAATGAAAATTTGGCAAAAAAACAGAGGAGATCCTCACCTTGTTGGATGAGCTCATCCTTCAACAGCACCTCAAGGCCATGGCCTGGGAGGAGGGCAGGGGGAACAAGGTGCCTTCTGCCGCAGTGTGGCATCAGCCGTAGTTGTGCAGCGCCCGCCGGAGTAGTGCATTGGACAAACCACAGTGGAGCAGCTGCTGGAGACCATGAGAATGAGGGGCGGCGCCAGAGGGAGGAGCAGCCAGGGAGATTTGCTCCTATCCACCGGCCATGTAGCCTAGCTGGACATAGCATCATCGAGGACCAGGCCAGATGGGACCAGTGGCGACGGCTCGCTGGAAGAACCCTAGTGCTGCAGGCAGGGGATCGAGGTAGAGGGAAAGGGGAGAGGAGATGCAAGCGGGCAGGGCAATGAATGCTTGCGTGTTTGTTTTTACTTGAGGGTCAGGTGTGACACGGGCGTCAGCAGTTGCATTTTGAGTGTAATATAGGCAGACAACAGAGTCATTTCACTATTCCCCTTCCCTTCAATTTTTAGTGAGGTTCTACCCGAAACACCCCCCTCCAAAGTGAAATTAGTTAAGCCCAAGCCCATAACTCAAAAATGACTTCTTTACATCTTTTATGGCTTATTTTGACAATATGCCCTGAAAAGGCGGAATCAAACTGGCCCTTAACCTGCAATTCAATTGTGCGTGCAATGATGAATCACTCATGCCTGCTATCTGTACATTTAGGCATCATCATACATGGCATAACCTAATACATGTGCATTCCATTGTAGAATCTGGAATATGCAATGTTTATGTTAGTTCATACGTTGCACATGATGTTTAAATGCCCCTTAAATCTGGTCAGTCAAGTGATGGTCTTTAAGCCTCCTTCGTTGCTTCTTTTCTTGATATGTAAGATTTGCTCACACATATGTTCAATTGCTTGTTTGCATTAGCCAGCCATACTAGGACTGTTTGCTTTGATTACTTGTTGTTCTTGACCTAACACTCTAATAGAGCTTGTCAACGATTTAAACACTAAGGGTTGCTGTAGTGGGGCCTTGTCTAACTCATAGGTGACATAAAGGTTTGGCTGTACCCTACAGTAGGCTCTCCAAGAGTACCTGGAGATCCAGTTTGAAGGTATGCCTAGTTTTTACATAGTGCAGACATAGTAAATGCTCATTTCATTGTGTGCAAGTGCAAGAGATGCGGCATGTTTCATTATGTGGTTTTGTTTTGTTATAATCTCATCCTTTTGTGTTCATAGACTGGAAAGTATGCATATTTATCTTCTAAGGAGACGAGTAACTAGTTTGTGTCACCTTGCAGAGGGGGTGCAATGAAGATAAGATTGAGGATTTCCATGTACAAGATGTTAGGAAGGAGCCTTACAAGAGAAGTAGAAGCTGCGCTGAGCCTCTTCAACCTTCTAAGGTAAGTCACTGTATGCAACTCGATAGTTTAATTCCTTGTTTGTTTCAGGAATAGTTAATTTTCTCTTTTCAATTGCTTTATTTGTCCTCACTTAATGAGATGCCCAAATAATTATGCCTGATGTTCGGTACTTGTATCACTATTAGTTGACATAATTAAAGGCATTACCATTTAATTACTCTGCCGAAGTGTGCCTGAAGCTTTGAAGTCTATTAACCAACTATTATTGCATGAGGCTCACAATCTAGTTTATACTATGCTAATGATTGCATAGTTTTGCCTGTTGTACTATGTTTGTATGAAACCCTCTGTTGTTCATTATGCTCCCTAAGACCTTAATTGAGGTACAGAATGGCCAACTTGTTGCTTACTTATACGCAACGCGCTGTCTAAATTTGTAACTTGTCTGTGTTTTCGATTGGGCCCCAACATCATGCTCCTTTGGTGAGCTAAGAGGGATTTCTGTATGCAGGCTGCACAGACTATCTTTTTTATAATTTTTAAAATATCACCTGCTTATGCTTCATGACGTGTAACATTTTTTTTGTGAAAGTGGCGTGTAACATTATTGTTAGTCCTATTTTGCCATGTAGTATAAAATAGTGTCTTGTTCGCTTCATTGTTGTAACTATATTTTTGCCCTACTCATGTGTACTTACAGAAACATTTTAGGATGAAGTGACATCAACACAAAAATCTGCGAGCAGTGCGGCATGGCTGTTACCGAATGATTATGGATTGGAATTGGAATGTGGTGATGTTCTCAAGCATCAACTAGAGGTGGCAAGACAACGTGTATATGATTGTCAACGTATAATCAACAAGTTGAGACTGGACATGCAGGTATTAGATGCAGGAGTCAAAAAAATGAAACAAGACACCGAGGTAACCATGAAGGAATTGGAAATTTTGCATACTGAAATTTGTGCTATCTGAATCTGGCCAATCCTATTTTCTGAAGAGATTATAGTTCAAATGGAGTTAAGTTGATGCGCGTCCATGATGTATGAGCTGTATTTGCCTAGTGTATGTAATTTTCTGTTTATGTATGCTTTATTATCACCTGTGCCGAACCATAATGCCCAGTGGGTATAATCGGCTGTAATTTCTTTATTGTATAGTGTAGGATTATTCTACCTTTCTATGCCTTGATCTCTTTGTTGTATAGTGTATGCTTTTTAGAGGTGATAG
The DNA here is from genome assembly GCF_018294505.1 of Triticum aestivum. Lineage (NCBI taxonomy): Eukaryota > Viridiplantae > Streptophyta > Magnoliopsida > Poales > Poaceae > Triticum > Triticum aestivum. The sequence continues at coordinate 417,126,380 of NC_057795.1, read as the reverse complement.
TATTGAGTAGGATAATTCTTTGAATATGATATATTGTTCAAATGGGGGCCAACTCGCCCGACCATGGCCCTTCATGGGCCGTCGGATCCATGGGCCTTCTACGTCTTGCAGGGTCCATGGGCCTTCTACGTCTCGCAGGATCCATGGGCCTTCTACGTCTCGCGGGATCCACGGGACATCTACGTCACGTAGGATCCATGGGCCGCCAACTCATTTATGGGTCTTGTACGGGCCTTTAATGGGCCGTAGACGGGCCTATAATGGAAATCGTACGTTTTATGGGCTGACCATAACGGGTCGTTAATAGGCCGTATTTGGTGATGCTATGAAAATGGCCCAACAGACTAACGGACCACAAACAGGCCGACTGTAACGACGGGTTGAATTTGGCCCAGAAGCAGAAAATGACAATAATGGGTCGTAAGTAACCGAATGCTGCAAATGAGCCCAAGAATAAATGGGCCCTCAGAAGGCTGAGAGTTAACTTGGGCTGGAAACGGCCCAACGGAATAACCGCCCGTTAATGGGTATAAAGTGTTACACTTTTCATTACGGGCCAGTTTCACCGCGGGCCGTTAATGGGTGTAAAGTAATACACTGTTCATTACGGGCCAGTTTCAGCAGGGGGCGCTAATGGGCCAAGAGTTACAAAGTGCCTCATATGGGCCAAAAGACGTCATGGGCCATACATGGGCCAGAAGTGGAAACGGGCTGGAATCATATTGGATGGCCCAGATGATGCTACTGGGCCTAATTCGCATAGGGCGTAACGGGCCTTGGGTTAGCGGGCTGTAAATGGGCTATATGCTAACAGGTCGTTAACAGGCTTTCCATGGGCCGGCCCGCCAGCTTTTGACCAAGTCAAACGGGCCGGCCTTTTCATAGGAATGGGCCACTGTTGGGCCGTGCCACGTGTCGACGTATCATAGGCGCCTTCTGTCCAGTGAGTGGATGACATCTGTCCCAATGATGAGCCGACACGTGTTTCCTCCAGCCAATGATGATTTTACACGTGGAAAATCCCCATTGGTCGGGGCTGTAAACGGGTTATCGGATCCAAAACCTGACCCGATAGCTTAACGGTGTTCCGTTACGGTGGATGCCACGTGTCAGTCACCCTTGACGAAAGCACTTCTGTGATGCGCGATTTATCGTCATGAAAGTGGACACTTCCGTGATGATAATTTTGGTAATGTCATGGAACACTTCTATGACAGCATAGGTATGACTATCTTGATTCTGTCATAAAATCGTCATGGATGTACATGCATGACATAAAAGGCGACCTACTGTGACAAACACGTATCATCACGGAAGTGTATTTTTTTTGTAGTGATCCCTATTACCACCGTACTCTCATGCAATGACAAGTGAATAAACACTTATCTTGAGAATAACACATCTAGCATGGAAACTATCGGCCACCCCTTGCCGCTTCATGAGCGGTACGGGCACACAAAAAGGAAATTAATTTTGAAAATTAGAGATGGCACATACAAATTTACTTAGAACGGCACAGAAATACCGCATATAGGTAGGTATGGTGGACTCATGTGGAAAAACTAGGTTTAAGGATTTTGGATGCACAAGTAGTATTCTCACTTAGTACAAATGGAGGCTAGCAAATAGATTGAGAAGCAACCAACGAAGAAATGAAAATTCACATAAATGAGCATTGAGCATAACTAACACTGAATAATGCACCACAAGTAGGATGCAGTTTCATTGCATAACTATTGACTTTTGTGCTTGCATAGGGAATCACAAACCTTAACACCAATATTCTTACTAAAGCATAATTACTCACCAACATGACTCACATATTATTATCTCCATATCGCCAAACTATTGCAAGGAATCAAACTTATCATATCCAATGATCTACATGAAAGTTTTTATTATACCCCTCTTTAATATCTATCACTTTGGGACTAAATTTATATATTACCATTGGTACTAACAAGCTCTCAAACAAATTTAAGTGAAGCATGAGAGTAAATGACAAACTACTCCAAAAAGAAATGAGTGAAGATCAAGTGAGTAGTTATGTAAATGGGTAGCTATTTGAGGACTCTCTTTTATTTAAAATATTCATATCTAAGTATTTTACTAAAACAACAAGCAAAACAAAACAAATTGAAATTCTAAGAATAGCACACATCATGTGGAGAAGCAAAAAACTTAGGCTCAATCGATACTAATCGATAATTGTTGATGAAGAAAGGTGGGATGCCTACCGAGGCATCCCCAAGATTAGATGCTTGAGACTTCTTGTAATATTAACTTGGGATGCCTTGGGAATCCCCAAGATTGAGCTCTTGTGTCTTTTTAATTCCTCTCATAACACGGTTTCCCTTATTCTTAAAAACTTCATCCACACAAAACTCAACAAGAACTTGTGAGATACGTTAGTATAAATCAATGCAAAACCTTATCATTCTCTAGTGTGGAAAATCACTAAAATTATAATTTAAAATTGCATACTTAATGCCTCTGCACATTTAATACTCCTATTCTCAAATAGAATCATTAAACAAGCAAACATATGCAAACAATGCAATAACAGCAATCTGCCTAAACAGAACAGTGTGTAAAAGATTAAGAATGATCCATACTTATTTAACTTCAAAATTTCTGAAAATTTACCACACTGTAGAAAATTTATCATAGCTTATTGTGCAAAAAAAAATTTTTATCGCATTCTGACTTTTCTCGGGAATTTTTGCAACAGCGATAAACTTTTCTGTTTTGAAATAGTAACTCATATACTTGCAAACTAAGTATGGTAAAGGCTACACTTGACATGCTTATTAAAATAAAAGATTAAAAACATTATTATAAATAACAGAAAGCAAATACTAACAAAATAAAATGACGCTCCAAGCAAATCTCATATCATGTGACGAATGAAAATATAGCTCCAAGTGAGGTTACCGATAATGTTGAAGACGAAAGAAAGGATGCCTTTTGGGGCATCCCCAAGCTTAGTTGCTTGGATCTTCCTTGAATATTACCTTTGGGTGCGTTGGGCATCCCCAAGCTTACGGTCTTGTCACTCTTTATTCTCCTCATATCGATATCTCACCCAAAACTTGAAAACTTCAATCACACAAAACTTAACGGAACTTCGTGAGATGCGTTAGTATAATAAAACAAATCATTCACTTGGGTACTGACAAGACAAGATTCATAATTGTTTCCACTCAATGCCTATTGTATCCTATCATTTATACAATTTATATTGAGCAATATAAGCCATAAAAACTAGGAAACAAGCAAACTATGTATTGAAAACATAATCTGTCAAAAACAGAACAGTCTATAATGATCTGACAAATGACCATACTTCTGCAACTCTAAAAATTCTTAAAAATTAGGACAACATAGATAATTTATATATACATGATATGTAAATAATTCAGATCAAAAGCATGTTCCGGTGAATTTTAGAAATTCCTGGACTAGGCGCAAAAGTTTCTGTTTTTGCATAGAATCAAGTCAACTATCATCCACATCATCCCAAAGGCTTTACTTGGCACTTTATTCAAACAAAAGCTATAAAACATGATTAATACAGTAGCTTAATCATGTGAGCATACAAAAACAGCAGGTAAAAGTGTTGGGTTGTCTCCCAACAAGCGCTTTTCTTTTATGCCTTTTTAGTTAGGCATGATGATTTCAATGATGCTTGCATAAAAGTAAAGAATAGAAACATCAAAATAGCATCATGAATCACATGGCAAGAACACTTAATCCTAACCCACTTCCTATGCATAGAGATTTTGTGATGAAACAATTTATGGGAACAAGAATCAACTAGTATAGGAAGGCAAAACAAGCAAATCTTCAAGATTTTCAACACATAGAGAGAAAACTTGATATTGTTGCAATATGTAAAAGCATAAGTTACTCTCTCATAGTAATTTTAAATAGCATCATGAATGAATTCAACACTATAGCTATCGCATAAAGCATTCATTTCATGATCCACAAGCATATAATTTTTATTACTCTCCACATAAGCAAAATTATTCTCATCAATAGTAGTGGGAGCAAACTCAACAAAATAACTATCAAGTGATTGAAAATTAAAATCATGATGAAAATTTTCATGGTTATCATTATTCAATATAGCATACATTTCACCACCATAATCATCATGGATAGCAACTTTATTTTCATAGTCAATTGAATAAACTCATGACCTCTCCAAATCTACTTTCATCAATATAATCATCATAAATAGGAGGCATGCTATCATCATAATAATTTTTCTCATCAAAACTTGGGGGACTAAAAATATCATCTTCATAAAATATAGCATCCCCAAGCTTATGGTTTTACATATCATTAGCATCATGGATATTCAAAGAATTCATACTAACAGCATTGCAATCGTGCTCAACATTCATGGATTTTGTGCCAAACACTTTATTAAATTCTTCTTCTATCAATTGAGCACAATTTTCCGATCCATCATTTTCACAAAAGGCATTATAAATATGAACAATATGAGACCACCTCAAATCCATTTTTTGTAGTTTTTTTTCTTTTATAAACCAAACTAGAGATAAAACAAGAAACTAAAAGATTCGATTGCAAGATCTAAAGATATACCTTCAAGCACTCACCTCCCCAGCAACGGCGTCATAAAAGTGCTTCGTTGACAGGGTGTGAGTGCCGCTTACCTAACCTCCCCGGCAACAACGCCATAAAAGATCTTGATGTCTACTACGCAACTTTATTCTTGTAGACTTGTGTTGGGCCTCCAAGCACAGAGTTTTGTAGGATAATAGCAGTTTTCCCTCAAGTGGATGACATGAGGTTTATCAATCCGTGGGACGCGTAGGTTGAATATGGTCTCTCTCAAACAACCCTATAACCAAATAATAAAAAGTCTCTTGTGTCCCAACACACCAAATACAATGGTAATTTGTATAGGTGCACTAGTTCGGCGAAGAGATGGTGATACAAGTGTAGCAATGATAGTAGATATTGATTTTTGTAATAGGAACAACAAAAAACAGCAAGGTAGCAATTGATAAAACGGAACACAAACAATATTGCAATGCTTGAAAATGAGGCCTAGGGTCTGTACTTTCGCTAGTGCAATCTCTCAACAATGCTAATCTAATTGGATCATATAACCATCCCCCAGCGTGCGATAAAGAATCACTCCAAAGTTCTTATCTAGCGGAGAACATAAGAAGAAATTGTTTGTAGCTATTCTTTGTGATCGATCTATCCAAGAGTTCGTACTAAAATAAGACCAAGTTATTCTTTCCGATCGATCTATCAAGAGTTCGTACTAAAAATAACACTAAGTTATTATTTTCGATCGATCTATCAAGAGTTCGTACTAAAATAACACCAAAGCAAATTCAGATTCATAATACTCAATCCAATACAAAGAACCTCAAAGAGTGCCCCAAGATTTCTATCAGAGAAACAAAAGACGAGAACGTGCTTGAACCCCTATAGATTACCCCAATGTCACCTCGAGAATCCGCGAGTTGAGTGCCAAAACATATATCAAGTGAATCAATATAATACCCATTGTCATCACGGGTATTCATATACAAGACATATATCAAGTGCTCTCAAATCCATAAAAGTATTCAATCCGATAAAACGAAATCTCAAAGGGAAAACTCAATTCATCACAACAATATAGAGAGGGGAAAACACCATATGATCCAACTATATTAACAAAGCCTATGATACATCAAGATTGTGCCATCTCAAGAATACGAGAGAGAGAGAGAGAGAGAGAGATTAAACACATAGGTACTGGTAGAAACCTTCAGCCCCGAGGGTGGACTATTCCTTCCTCATCATGGAGACCATATGGATGATGAAGATGGCCTCTGGTGATGATTTCCCACTCCGGCAGGGTGCCGGAATGGGGTCTACATTGGTTTTTCATGACTACAGAGGCTTCCGACGACGGAACTTTCGATCTAGGGTTATTTCTGGGGGGGGGGTATTTATAGGATTTTCCAATGTTGGAATCACGCAAAGATGGGCCTCGAGGTGAGCACAACCCACCACGCCTCGGGTTGGGCTCCAGGCGCGCCATCGTGGGTTGTGCCCTCCTCATGGATCTTCTGGCCCTCCCACGAAGCTTCGGGGGTCAGTCTTGTTCCAAAAAAAATCGTCAAAAAGTTTTAGCTCATTTGGAGAACTTTCATTTCTGCACAAAAAATAACACCACGGTAGTTCTATTGAAAATAGCTTCAGTCCGGAAAAGTTCCATGCAAATCATCCCAAAACCATATCAAATTATTGTAAACATGGCATGAGTAATTTATAAATTATAGATACGTTGGAGACGTATCATGGCGCCACGGCGTCCTTCTGGAACTGCCAATGGATGGAAGTAGGGGCGCTCCGGCATGCGTTCCCGGTGTTGTGTGCGCACTCCCGACGCAAGAACTGGATGGTGCTCACTGCACTCACCAACCACACCTGGATCAAAGATATCTGTCATGGAAACAGGGCAGCGATCGTAAGGGAGTTTCTGTCCCTCTGGCGTCTGTTGGCTGCCCAAGATGTGACATTAACGACGCGGGTCAGCGACACGATCACATGGACCGATGGAAGTTCAAGTCAGTACATAGCGAGCTCGGCTTACCACCTGCAGTTCCAGGCACCCACAAGAGATGATCTTCGCTCCATCATCTGGAAACCTTGGGCTCCGGGGAAGATGAAGATTTTCTCTTGGCTCCTACATCTAAATCGCTTGTGGTGCAACGACAGGTTAAAGCACTAAGGTTGGATCAACAGTTACTTCTGTCCACTGTGTATTCGTCACCTGGAATCATCAGTGCATTTATTCTGGGAATGCTCGCTGGCTTTGGAAATCTGGAGGAAGGTGGCAACATGGAGCGGGTGCAGCTCCCTAAACCCGGCAAACTGGAGAAGCAGCGGAGGCGCCACTGAAAGGGCCATGTACACTTTACAGCAAGCCGCCAGCAAGAAGGAGCATAAGGCCATGCGATCGATCATCATGTTGGTCTGTTGGGGGTATGGAGGGAGAGAAATGCTTGTACCTTCAGGGGGAAGATTGCGTCATCGGGGGACATCCTCAGATGCATAACACAAAATTTAGAGCTCTGGAATGTTGCCGGGGCGAAAAGCTTAGCGTACCCCTTAGGGGCACCGGTCGGGAGAGATTAGCTTAGCCTACGCCTTCGAGCGTTTTCCTCCTCTTAGAGCATTCTCTTTGATCTTTTGATCACGATGTTTTCCAACTCTATTATGCTCAATCAATGAAATGCCAGCAATGCTGGATCTTTCAAAAATAAACAATACCCCATCTCAGAGGCTCAAAACCGATTTTTTTATTAATAATAAATGATAATTCCGTAATTACTGAACTGGTAAATGACTGGTGAAAATTGTGGAAATAAGAAGGACGCGGTCTTTAATGGCGTCCATAGCTAGCCGCTGTTGCTAACCACGTCCAGGTGTGGTCGCTGTTGTTACCAGCGTCCCTAGTTTTGTTACGGCGCAGCCCCAAATCCTCCTGAAGTGGCTACCCCAAAGCTCTATCAGGTCCTTGCCACTGTAGATTGGCGGCGGCGCCGCTATCCCTCAGGCGGTAATGGTGTTCCTCTAGCCGCCTTTAGCTTGCCGCTAGTCCCACTCCCCAATCCCTCACACCTCTCCTGCCACGAAAACCACTCGCGCCGCGGCTGCTCCGACCAAATCCGGCCTCGTCCTCTGTATCGCCCCCCCCCCCAAGGACGGCCTGCCCACCTCCTTCCCGTCCACACTCACCGTTGCATCCAGCGACACTAACTGTAGGGATGGCAATTGGTAGGGTATGGGCGGGTAGAACCTCCTTCTGCCCAAATCCATACCCATAGAAACCTTCTATACCCACCCAGTACAATACCCATGGGTATAAATTGATACCCATGCCCATACCCATCAGGTATCCTATACCCAATGGGTATCCAATGGGTACAATCTATGGTATTTAAATTTATAAAAATAGAGAAATGAGTCTAAAATTCAAGTGATGATAAGCGAGTAGTATAGCACAGACGCAGCCTCCTTCGGTGGGTGGCCTCTTGGAGGAATCAAGCGAGTATGAGCAACGGTTGGTGGAATCTCGACGTAGCGGGAGACATCTGGGGGAATTGGGGATCGCTGGATCGAGAGATGGATAGGAGTTTTCGACGACGAGAATTCAAGATTTCATCTTTTCGAGGAGACATATATGATGTAGGGGGAGTGGTGAGAAAGCGCGTGTGAGCATATGAGCTATGGCCGGTTTAGGGAATACGAGATTTAGGGATGGGCCATGGGAGTTGGATGTTGACACCACATGTCATAGGACTTATTTTCATTTTTTTGTGGGTATCCATTGGGTTACCCATTGGCGCAATTTCATATCCATGCCCTACCCATACATTTTGCAGGTATGGATACCCATTACCCATGGATACAAAACCTCTTCATGTCTTGCCCATGCCCATTGTATTCGGGTAGGGTACCCGCAGGTACCCATACCCATGGGAAAAACTGACATGCCTAACTAATTGCGGCCGCGTCATTGTGAGCCCTCTCTCTCCACCCTTCACCTTGTCCTTATTTGTGTTTGTTATGCAAATTTGGAAGCAAGCAAGCCTCAGCTAAATAATCCACAATTGGACTTGATTGAAAGGGTTTCGTGGCTGATGAATTCACAATTAGATTAATGCTACACTGTATTTGATAATCCTTGAGTTGTGGTGGTCTGTTATGAATACTTAGATTTGATTTAGGTGGCTTATCATCCAATTTGACAGAAGCAAACATTGTGTTATGAATACATAATTTGATTTAAGCCGGTTCCTCGTCTAATTTGGCAGAAGGAAACATTGCTGGCAATGGATATAGCTGGGTGTTTCAGTGATTTGTTATGGATGCCTCACAGCCACCACAAAATATCAAAAGCTTGGGAAAATGTGAGCACCCTATAAATTTCCATCTGGTTTGTTAGATTAGTGGTTGACTTGAGACTAATTCTTTTATATATTGATGCAGCCTGACAATTGCTTGAATGTGCATTTGATCCTTTGTGTAGCTCAGCCTTAAAGAACCTAGGTTTTACCAGATTGCAAACATGAAGAAAATCAATGTCAACAAATATTTGATATTGGCATTGGTCGAGCGTTGGTGGCCTGAGACAAATAGTTTTCATTTACCTATCAGCTTTATGTCTTCAAAAGTTCATTTTATCTGACGCTGGAAATGTGACCTTCGGAGGAACACTATACTCTACGCCCATGGGTCCATGTCGCACTTCACGATCCATGTATGCTAGAACAATTAACATGTTCTCGAATTCACCTGAAGATATTAAAATGTATGAAATAAACATCAAAGTTTTAAACCGATTTATTATTGACTCAAGTTGAAATTTTGGCGACCTATCAATTATCAGAAACTAGTACTTACCAATTATATTACCTTGAATAACAACTCAATCATCTATACAATGTACACTTGTAGCCATTGAATAGATTAGGTAGAAGACTCGTGCGACGACTTACATGCACAAACTGCAGGTCAAGTAGATGATCCTCATGACGAGCGACTGGTGAAACAATGCAGCTCCTATGATTGATTGGTGATGTCGGGAGCTTGCTAACCACACGACGAGATCAAGAGCAACAACTGCATGCGTACTAGGGTTTGCAGATCATGAATCACTTATGTATATCACAGAAAAGAGAAACCAACTCGGTTTAGCCTAGTAAACCAAATCACATGGCTGGACGTCGCCCATAACAGCGTCCAGGTAGGGACGCACTTTGCAATAGAGTCCAACCTTGGACGCTATAGTCCACAACGTCCTTCCTACTTCCGCAATTGTTACCGGTCGTTTACCAGTTCAGTAAATACAGAATTGTTATTTATTATTTATAAAAAAATCGGGGCTCAAAATCCATAAACCCCCTTCAATCATGCGGTCACAGCTACATGTACGAAAAGTCAGGTCGGCAGCCACCTAATGCACAAGCTGGAGCCGTTCGTCCAAGAACGGTCCTGAGTTCTCTCAAAAATTGGATTGCCAAATATCTTCGTGCTACAGGGGATTAAAACACACAGGAGAAATCATGATCACCGCAACAGAACCAATAATGCGCTGCAAATATCGCGTCTGGAGGTCGACCGAGATATTTTCAACTATAAAGTGCTGGTATGCATGCTGGACAGCGGGGTCGCTATCGTTCCCTCGTGGGCTCGGGGTCCGAATCACGTGGGCTCCGGCGGACTCATGCACGTACCGACCTCCGGACGTACGTACGTTTTTTTTTTTGCGAGACCCGACGTACGTACGTGCCTGGCCGGAGTCACGCATCGACGACGTTGCATCCTCGCAGCCAGCCACTGCCTCGCGACGCCGCCGTGGGAAAGGGAAGAGCATGGCCCGGTGGCCCACGAGGCGGACGCCTGAGACCGAGAGCAAGACAGTGATGTGTGTGCAGCAAATTAAATATCAGGCTCGCCGGAAGATATTTGCCTCCTGTAAAGTGCAAGATGGAAGTGCTTTTTCGTGTGTTCCTGTGTACATACTGAAGTAATTGCGAAAAAGTCTGTTTAGAACACATCTAAATATGACATAATTATGTCACATTTAATTTGATGTCCACTATGTTTGTGGTTTATTTTTATTTTTGTTTCTTTTTTTTTCTTGTTACGGTATTTGTGGAATGTTATATGTGACATACTTAAAAAATATCTAGATATGAATTAGACAAACTGATTGCGAAAAGGAAATCCAAAAACACAGAATTTCGAGGGGAGGAGGAGGCTGCAGCGCTGGGCCTACGGGAGCTGTGCGCTTTTGTTGAACAGCTAGGTGCGCAAAGCGTTACTTGTCATGGTCATCGTACGTGTCAAGCATGGCCAGCAAGCAGCCTGGGCCATGAAACTAGGCTGCTCGGTCCTCTTTTTCCGCCCTTGGTTTTTTCTGCACGAACGCAACAAATGTAGCGTGTCTTTTTTAGTCAGCACGGTGTAATGAGAGCCACAAGGTAGCGGGCAAAAGGTCGCCGCTGATGGGGCCCAAGCAGGAGACGCGACAAGGAAAAACAGCACACCCGAAAGAGCAGAGAAAAAACAAAATGCATCAAATTCTCATCGCACAAAAATGAGTACTACATCAAACTGCAGTGCCGACGAGAGCTTGGCCCCGGTCCACCCCCGAAACATGGGGTGGAGTGCGAACCAATCTGTGGTTGGATGGTTAAAGGAACCGTGGTATCCCCAGCCTACTAGGGTCCTGGTGCTTCCATTTATTCTTGGATTTATTTCAGGATTTTCGGCGATGCGCATTCAGTGGGAGGAGACGTTCCCGTCGACGACGAGGTGTCTATAGTGACTTCATAAATTTTAAGATGATATGCCGGCTCAGTCTTTCGGGTGTGCTAAAAGGATAGGGTGTGCGTGTGTGCGTTTATAGGGGTGAGTGTATGCGCGTGTATATGAGCGTTTGCGTCTGTACTGTGTCAAAAAAAACATGAGGTGGAGCCGTGGAGGGGATCGATGGTGTGGGAGCGACCCTGTGCGCGGGCGCATAAGGCATCTCCGACGAGCTCCTCCAAACCTCTTTCAATTGTCTTTATGGCAAAATTACTAATTAACGGGTACCCTGCGGAGGTCACTACGCATCGTGCCCAACGTAACAAGTGTCATGGCGTCGTGCGTCGAGAGACTTTTCTGTTGTGTTCCGTCGTTGACACGCGATGTAATGAGAGATGACACCCACATGTTTTTCAGTTTTTCCGGTGTTTGGTGTTTTCTTTTTCACTTCAGCCCTTCAAACTCTTAGGTTTCTTAACCTATAGTTCATATTCATTCATCCATGTTCCTCCCATGCCTTCTCGCCGCCTCACGTTTCCCCCACCTTTGTTGTTGCCCCTCACACCGCTGCCTCACGTTTCCCCCACCTTTGTTGTTGCCCCTCATACCGCCGCTTCCTCTTTTTATCTGTATCAATCGTCTTCTCCTTTTGATTTTGTACTCTGTCGTGGGTTGTGGTTAGTTTATCGCTGTCGGATTTCGGGTTCCGGCAAAACCCTTGAGGTTCGAGCACTGGGGTGCGCACGAAGATCTTCCCCCTATTGATCTCGCCTCTCAGCCTCGCCGCAGTCTCTAAGCTTAGCTCAATCGAATCACAACACAAGAGACACGAGGTTTATACTGGTTCAGGCCACCATTGTGGTGTAATACCCTACTCTAGTGTGGTGATGATGGATTGCCTCTTGGGCTGATGATGAACAGTACAAGGGAAAGAACATCCTCCCGAGGCGAGGTGTTCTTGTGCTCGGTGGTGGTTCTGGTCCGAATGGATCCCCCCCCCCTCTATGGTGGTGGCTAGTCCTATTTATAGAGGCCCTGATGCTCTTCCCAAATATTGAGCGGGAAGGAATCCAACAACGGCCAATTCGAAGGGGGGACAACTAGTACAAGCTATCATGACTAAAGGTGGTCTTCGCCTGTCAAAGGTGCTGGTGGTGACGCCGTCTTGGGCTCCATGACGACCTCCGCTCTACCGTCCTGCTGGTCTTTGGTCTTGTTGCACCGATATGGAAACCTTTGCCTGATGCCTCGGTACTCCGCGTCTGCGCTTGCCCCCTTAGCACCAAAGGGGAAACGAGGACACTACGCGCGCTGGCGCCCGCCTGGCGCCTGCCTGGCCTTAGTCGCCATGGCTTGCGTCACGGGAACCTCGCGAGGTACCCCTTGCCTTGATCTCTCCGCCCCTCGCGAGCCTGCCTGGTGAGGCTGCTCCTGATGAGGCCTTGTGTCGTCCGCCCCGCGAGGCTTGAACCCTCGCGAGGGTCTTGAGCGCCGGCTGATGAAGATGGGCCGTACTGGGCCACTGGTGGAGCCACACAGCGGGCCGCAGGCATGCAAGTCTGGGACCCCCGTTCCCAAAACGCCGACAATCGCTTCCCTTGCTTTCACTTTTTCAAAATAAATTCCATTCTATTTTCTGGTTAGGGAGTTTTATGGGCTAAAAAGGGGTGGGGCTTTCAATTTTATCAAACGATAGCTTTCAACTAGATGAAACATGTTTATTGATTCAGTTCTTAGTAAAAATAATCTGTTCTTGCAGCCATGGCTTGCCCTTCTTGTTGCAAGCCAATGGTCCTTGTTCCCCTGGTGATGATTCGCCAGACCAGTTCACTATGGTCCTAAATGGGCAGTGCTCGAGGCGTGTGGTATGTTCAACAATTCCTTGAGTTGATTTTTTTTTGAAATAAGTATGGTAATGCATAGTCAAATATAGTTATGTTATTATGCATAGTTAGCTCTAGGTTTGTTATTATGTTTTTTGTTGTGTAATGCGACTATGCATAATTGGATAAATTTCATTGCTAATTAGTTTTGATGACATTAATCCTAAATTTCTGGTTGTTTTTCATTTATTTCTGTTTTGTTTGTTAGCGGTATGTTCCATGTAATATCAGGGCTCACATGGCTTAGTACATTTAGCATTGCAGGGCGTTAGCCATTGAGAGGGGGTGGGGAACAAAGGTATTGAACCCACCCTTTCACACTTCTGTGGGGATACCATATAGTGCTCTATTCAGGCATGGTCAGGTCAGTAGCAAATTCCATTTCCTGGTTGGGAGGAACTAGTTACTGATTACAGACATTTTCATCGCAATTCATTGTTCGTTAGACTCGAGAATTTTTTGGATGTTCCTTAGTGCTTATATTTATCGTCGTGAAGAATTATTACACCCTCTACCTTGGGTTGGTATGCTATTTGTCTTCTTTGTGTACTTTTATCGACTAGTAATAGGTTGTAGATGTGATCCGTTATTTTTTTCCTTTGGTGGTTATTGTAGTGCTATTGGAGGCAGGTGACGAGCGTTGGTGTCTATCTCAGGGGATTCTTCGGTCTTGATTGTATATTTTTTTATTGGTTGGTAGTTCTTTGTGCAAAGGCTAGCGTTATACTTTTTTTTTAGTTTTGTAAGGTCGGTATCTACGTGGCTTGTACTATAAAGTTTTTGATATTATAATGAGATACTCATTACTATGCAAAATAAGTATATGGTAGTAGTTTTTTAAGACATTATTTATTGTTTTTCATGCTTTCCCATGTTTTAGTAGTTGGATTTCACGTTTTTGGTTGAGTGGACTTGCATTTACGCCTTAAATTTTGTACCCTGATAAGTGTCACACGTGTGACACGAACACATGGCAACTCCAAATGTTTTTTATGTCAATTCAGTAACGCGAGAATGACAACTTTAGTTTTCAAACTTGAGGACATCTCCAAGGCGGACCCGTAAACATCCCGCAACCGTCCGGACCACACTGTCAGGACCGTGAAAACCATCCAACGCGGTCCTATATCGGTCCTCAGGGCGGTCCGGGCGCGATTTCTCCCGCAAAACGGAGACAAAAATGGGGGAGGTTTGCGAAAGTCCGGACACATGAAACGTACGAATCCAACACTCCAGGCCCACCCAAAACCCTTCCCGGACACCGCGACTCCATGCTCCCCATTTTCTTTCCTCCCTTCTTACTCTCTTGCCGTCACCGCCGCTCTACCACCCCGCCTACCACGCCACACCCCTGGCAGAAATCTGCGTCTCCATCACCTCTGTCGGTGTTCTGGGAACAGGGGTCCCCAGACTTGCCTGCCTGCGGCCTGCGGCGTGGCTCAAGCAATGGCCCAGTGCGGCCTACCTTCATCAGCTCAAGCTCAAGACCCTCGCAAGGGGCCAAGCCTCGCGGGGCGGACGACAGGAAGCTTCCTCAGGAGCGGTCTCGTCAGGCTGGCTCGCGAGGAGGTGAAGAGATCAAGGCAGGGGTACCTCGCGAGGTGCCCGTGACACAAGCCATGACGATCGAGGCTAGGCGGGCGCCAGGCGGGCGCCAGGCGGGCGCCGGCCTGCGCAGTGTCCTTGTTTCCCGTTTGGTGCAAAGGGGGCAAGCACAGGCCCGAGTATCAGGCAAAGGCTACCATTTCGGTGCAACAAGACCAAGACCAGCAGGGCGGCAGGATGGAGGTCACCGTGGAGCCCAAGACGGCGTCATCGTCAGAGTCTTTGGCAGTCGAGGACCAACTTTAGTCAAGATAAGTGTACTAGATGTTCCCCTTAAAAATGGCCAATTATTGGCACCCTTCCCGCTCAATATTTGGGAAGAGGACCAGGGCCTCGCTCTATAAATAGGGCTAGCCACCATAGTAGAGGGGCATCTTGTTCGGAATCTGGAATCCACCCCTCCAAAGGGGCAACACCACCACAAGAACATCCTTCGCGAGGCTGTTCTTCCCTTGTACTATTCTTCATCAGCCCCAGAGGCAATCCACCACACCAAACACTAGAGTAGGATATTACACCATAATGGTGGCCTGAACCAGTATAAACCTCGTGTCTCTTGTGTTGTTCACCGTGTAGCCTAGATCCCTTGCGAGGCTTCGAGACGCGAGTTGGTGAGGGAGAGATCTTCGCACGCACCCCAGAGTTCGAACCTCAAGGGTCTGCCGGAACCCGTAATCCGACATTTGGCGCTCCTGGTAGGGGTGCGCCGGAGCTCTCCCTGTCAGCAGCCGTCCTCCATCAACCTTGCACTTCGCCCTCATGGCCGGCAACGCGTCGCCCGCTCTGGCCGCGGGAGGCCAGCCCTGAGCCTCAGGGACTCCTGGCTCTGACCCCCGCCTTGCAACAGGTGCGGTGGGCAAACAAGTTCAAGCCGGAGAGGCTGCCGCTCTACGACGGCACGGTGGATCCGCTAGCTTTCCTGTTGGCATATGAGGAGGCCGTCCTCAAGGCCGGAGGCGATGGCCGGGTCATGGCCAACTAGCTGCCCATGGCGCTCACCAGCGTCCCACGCATGTGGTTGCTCCATCTGCCAGCGTCTTTAGTAGGCTCCTGGGAGGAACTGCACGGCCTCTTCCTCGCCCATCACGCGGCGCCGGTGCTCCTGGTCGTCGCAGCGCTCCTAGGGGGCTCGCGTGCACCACCCACGAGTCGCCACATCAAGCCATTCATCCGGCAGGTCGGTGCTGCCCAGACTCACCGCCCAGCTCCTCCAGGATGGGCGTCACCCAAGGCCGACTTGACCTTCAGCTTGGATGATCACCCCGCCAACACCGCTTGCTCAGGCGCACTCCCGATGTTGTGTACTCCCACTATCTACCAGGTAGCCATCACCAGGACCATCATCGACGGCGGAGCCGGCCTCAATGTGCTCTGGATCGAGGCCTTCAGCCTCCTCCACATGCCGCTGGATCGGCTCCGACCCAGCCAGCCCTTTTTGGGCATCGGGGGCAGCCCTGCCGGCTCTCTGGGGCAGATCCGCCTCCCGGTGACGTTCGGCATGCAAGCCAACTTCCGCACGGAGTTGGTTGCCTTCGACGTTGCCCGCATCGGCCTTCCATACAACGCCATCCTCGGCTACCCGGTTTTGACCCAATTCATGGCAGCAACCCACCCGGCTTACAACCTGATGAAAATGCCCGGGAGCAGTGGTGTCCTCACCATAGCCGGAGATGCGAAGGATGCCCTGCAGGCACTCAAGCTCGCCTTCATGACAGCCGCAGCAGCGCAGCCCGCCAGGGCCGACCCCCTCAAGGCTAAGGGGGTTGCGCCCACCAAGAAGAAGCAGCTGTTCACCCAAGACAAGGCAGAAACCAAGCAAATACCAGTCGACGAGGATGGGTCCTCTGGTGCCACCTTCACCATAGGCGCCAATCTGGATCCCAAGCAAGAGGAGACCCTGGTGAAGTTCCTGCGCGCGAACAAGGAGGTGTTCACATGGGAGCCCAAGCAACTAGCAGGGGTCCCCAAGCAGGTGATCGAGCACCATCTGAACGTATGTCCCAACGTACGCCCAGTAAAGCAAAAGGCGAGGCGGCAGTCCACCGATAAGCAAGCCTTCATCGTCCAGGAAACCCGCAAGTTGGAGGCTGCGGGAGTCATTCGCGAGGTTCGATACCCGGAGTGGCTGGCGAACCCTGTCGTTGTGCCAAAGAAAGGGGGAAGGAGCGCATGTGCGTCGATTTTACCAACCTCAACAGGGCCTGCCCGCAGGATCCGTTCCCACTCCCCCGCATCGACCAGATCGTCGACTCTACTGCTGAGTGTGACCTGTTGTGCTTCTTGGATGCCTTCTCAGACTATCATCAAATCAAGATGGCGGTCGAAGATGTGGAGAAGACGGATTTTCTGACCCCGTGCGGGGTGTACTACTACACCTGCATGCCGTTTGGATTGCGCAACGCAGGCGCAACCTTCCAGCGGCTGATGCACATCGCATTAGGCCGGCAGTTCGGGAGGAACGCTAAGGCGTATGTCGAGGACATAGTGGTAAAGTCTCGGGAGGCGAAGACCCTGATACAAGACCTGGAAGAAACATTCGCGAGCCTGCGTGAAGTGGACTTACGGCTCAATCCAGAGAAGTGCGTGTTCGGTCTACCCTCTGGCAAGCTCCTGGGTTCCCTCGTATCACATAGAGGGATCGAGGCTAACCCAGAGAAGGTCAAGGCAATTGAGGACATGAGTCCGCTGCAAACTCTCAGGGAAATGCAGAAGCTTGCCGGGAGGGTAACTGCGCTAGGGCGCTTCATCTCCAAGCTAGGGGAATGCGCTCTGTCCTTCTTCAAGCTAATGAAGAAGAAGGGCCCATTTGAATGGACTCAGGAGGCTGACGAAGCGTTCCAAGACCTCAAGAGGTACCTAACCAGCCCTCCTGTGATGGTAGCGCCGCGCTCACAGGAGCCCCTGCTACTTTATCTCACCGCCACACCATACTCCGCCAGTGCCGCTCTGGTGGCCGTTCGGGAGGAGCGCCGAACCAAGACCGCACCAGCTACGGCAACCCCAGGGAAGGAAGGCCCCTCGGGGGTCACGCCCGCAGCAGATACAAGTCAGCCTCAGCCAGGAGGCGTCCCCGAGGCTGAGGGGGCTCCGCAGGTTTGTC
Source organism: Triticum aestivum (assembly GCF_018294505.1). Taxonomy (NCBI): domain Eukaryota; kingdom Viridiplantae; phylum Streptophyta; class Magnoliopsida; order Poales; family Poaceae; genus Triticum; species Triticum aestivum. The sequence continues at coordinate 417,108,431 of NC_057795.1, read as the reverse complement.
AAGAGCTGGGGGCTCTCGCGCCTCAGGAGACGCTCGGCTCCCCAGAGGGTGCTGACTCCGTCGCCGCGCCCGCCCTCGTCGAGCATCCTGTGTATTTCGTCAGCACGGTGCTGAGGGACGCCAGGGCACGGTACCCCATGCCTCAGAAGCTCCTGCTCGCGCTGTTAGTGGCCTCGCGGAAGCTGCGACACTACTTCCAGGGTCATCCAATCAAGGTCGTCTCAGCATACCCATTGGAAAGGGTGCTCAGGAGTCCCAACTATGCAGGAAGGGTCGCCGAATGGAACATCGAGCTACAAGCATTTCAACTGGAGTTCAGCACGACTAGGGTCGTTAAGGGAGCTGCACTTGCAGATTTTGTAGCAGAATGGACAGAGGCGCTAGGGCTCGAGGCAGGCAAGGACCGTTCGCTTTCCCTGGGAAGTGAGGCGCCGGACGGCTGGGTTATGTACTTCGATGGAGCTTTCTCGCGGCATGGCGCAGGGGCTGGTGCAATGCTCATATCCCCCACTCAGGACAAGCTCTACTACGTCGTGCAACTCTGCTTCCAGCACGGGGAAAAGGTGTCCAACAATATAGCGGAATACGAGGGGCTGATAGCAGGCCTGAAAGCTGCGGTGGCCCTGGGGGTGAAGCGCCTCGTCATCAAGGGCGATTCCCAACTCCTCGTCAACTTCTCCAACAAGGTGTATGAGCCGAAGGACGAGCACATGGAGGCTTATCTAGCAGAGGTTCGCAAAATTGAGAAGCAATTTTGGGGGTTGGAGTTCCAGCATGTGCCGCGCGGCACCAACCAGGAAGCTGACGACATTGCGAAGAGGGCGTCCAGACGGCTGCCTCAGGAGCCCGGAGTCTTCGAAGAGAGGCTCTTTAAGCCCTCGGCGATGCCACCACCATCGGGAGGAGCGCAACCTCAACTGGAGCTCCCCCAGCCGCCTGCCTTGGGAGCCCCGGCCTGTGGACCGACCTCGGGAGCGCACTTGCTCCTGGCGTTGGAGCCTCAGGAGGGGTGTTGGACCGTGGAGCTCAAGAGCTACTTGACAGAAAGGACTCTGTCGGAGAAGGAGGAAGACGCAGAACGCGCGGCGCGGCAAGCCACGGCATACTGCATTCAAGATGGAGAGCTTTACTGAAAGCGGCCGAATGACGTGTCCCTATGTTGCATTTTCAGGGAGCAGGGGAATGAGTTGTTGGCAGACATACACGGTGGAGACTGTGGGCACCACTCATCATCACGAACCCTTGTTGTCAAGGCGTACTGCAGCGGGTTCTACTGGCCCACAACACTCAACGACGCCGTCAAGCTGGTGAAGGCCAATGAAGCCTGCCAATTCCACGCCAAGCAAATCCATCAGCCGGCTCAAGGCCTGCAGACCGTACCCCTCTCATGGCCATTCGCGGTTTGGGGGCTGGACATTCTAGGCCCGTTTCCTCGGGCACCAGGGGGCTATCGCTACCTCTACGTCACCGTCGACAAATTCACCAAAGTGGGATGAGGTGGAAGCTGTCCGCACCATCCTAGCAGGCTCCGCAGTCAAGTTCATCAAGGGCCTCGTGAGCCGATTCGGGGTGCCTAACCGCATCATCACCGACAACAGTTCGCAGTTCACCAGCAATCTCTTTAAAACATATTGTGCTAATCTTGGAACGCAGATATGCTATGCTTCAGTGGCACATCCTCGAAGCAATGGCCAGGCTGAGCGAGCCAACGCAGAGGTCCTGAAGAGCCTCAAGACCAGGACCTTCAAGAAGAAGCTGGAGGCCTGTGGCAGGGGCTGGTACGACGAGCTCCAGTCTGTGATGTGGTCTATCCGCACGACCGCAACCAAGTCAACTGGAGAAACTCCTTTCTTCCTCGTCTACAGAGCTGAAGCCGTCCTCCCTCACGAGGTCAAGCGTCGCTGCGCGTGGGTCCTGGCGTTCGACGAATCGCAACAGGACGCCATGCGGAGGACGGATCTTGTGCTGGGGGAGGAACGCCGCCGGGAGGCCGCGCTGCGAGCGGCAAGATATCAACAGGCGTTGCGACGGTACCACTACCGCAACATCCGCCCCAGGACCCTTGAGGTAGGAGACCTCATGCTCAGACGGGTCCTCTCCAGGAAAGGGCTGCACAAGCTCTCTCCCATGTGGGAGGGCCCGTTCAAGGTTGTTCATGTTTCCAGGCCCGGTTCCGCGCACTTGGAGACCCAGGAGGGGGTGCCCATCCCAAACGCGTGGAACATTCAACACCTCCGGAGGTTCTACCCTTGAGCGAGGCCCAGTGCCTATGGAAAAGGCCCGGTGCCTGTGAAGAAGGCCAATGCCTGTGAAGTTTGCAGTTTTGGAAAAGGCCCGGTGCCTGTGAAGAAGGCCAATGCCTGTGAAGTTTTCCGTTTTGGAAAAGGCCCGGTGCCTGTGAAGAAGGCCAATGCTTATGAAGTTTGCAGTTTTGGAAAAGGCCCTGTGCCTGTGAAGAAGGCCAATGCCTATGAAGCTCGCCTCCCCCTCAAGAAAAGGCCTGGTGCCTATGAAGAAGGCCAATGCATGTGAAGCTCGCCGCCCGTGACACTCTCATGTAATGATGAGTGGGGCTATATACGCCCTGGAGTCTCCGGAGCGCCGCCCCTGGGCCTCGGGGGCTCCCGCCCACGCCCAGTGGCAGCACTTAGCTTCGTGCTGGTGAGAAGACGTCAAAGACTAGATTAGGTGCCGGACGCGGCTTTTCATTTGCTTTCTGCAGTTGATTAGTTCTTCTTTGTTTGACGCTTTAGTTGAAGTTGCTTTCAGTGTTGTGCGGTACCCAGCCCGTGTTTCCGCCTTTGCCTTTCGCATGAACCTACTTTCCTTTTGCAACCCTCGCGAGGGAGGCTGCGCGGGCACCATCGCGAGCATCACTTGGTTTAATTTCGTGAGGCCCCTCGACTTAAGTTCGCTGCGGGAGCACCCCTCTCAGTCAATGCCCCACGGGCATCACGACGCGAACGCTGAGCCCGAGCTGGTCAACCCAGCGGCCGGGGATTGAAACCTAACCCTCCGGAAAGTTTCTTTTGCAGGACCCGTGACCCATGGCGCGACCTCTTGCCGGGGCCCCCGAGGCTAACGCCGCTACAAGCCCTCCTACTGAGCTAAGTTGTTCTTACGCATAAGTACGCGACACCATAGCACATCACGGAAATAACAGGAACAACATGATAATTAAAAGCAATAGTCTAGCACGCCCCCGTGGGGCTCCATACATCTCCCTCTATGCAGATGAAACAAAATAGGTGCGTCTTGACCGGCTGCAGCCCGAAGAAGAAGATCTGCGTCACCCTTCGGAGCTCAAGCAGTCTCCCCTTCACGCTTCACCTGGGCGCGGCGGTGGGATGATCCACCTCCCCCCTCGAAGCGAGCACGACGGTGCGGTGGCTAGTCATGGCCGCCGTTGGAGGAGCTGCCATCGGAAGGGGAGTCGCTATAGCTTGGGGAGCTACGGGCGCCGAAGGATGCATGCCCGACCTCGTCTTCGCCGCTGCCATCGCCAAGGATGGGCAGTCGGCCGTTGCCATCACCTTCGGGGCAGCACCCAGCGCGGCGGCCATCTCCGCCAAACACCCTCACGAAGAGGGTAGCATCGTCGTCAAACTTAAAGTGGAGGGTGCATCGCTGACCAAGGCCGCACGCGCGGGCAAACGTTCGCCAGCCCCGAGTCAGCGCCACGTTCCCGGCGGCAGAAACTTCCACCGCCACCCAAGAGGCCCTACTGCAGCAGCCATCCGCCTGGAGCCATAGCCCGTTCGTGGCACTAGCTGGCAGCTCGCTGGCAAAGAAGCGAGGGAGTTGAAGCCAAGTACCGGTCAGATCCTCCGACCAGACGATAAACTCCAGCAGCACCTCCGTGGAGCGGAATCGAGGGCAGGGAGGCTGAACAGCCTCGGCGCGCCTCTCCTCGCCGACCAAGTGGCCTCCGCCGAGGCCCCGGGTGGTCTTCGCGGGAGTCGCGGGGTGCTTGCGAGGACAGCCCGGGCCGCGCTTGGCTGGGGAGAGTCAGGCCCATCCCGGCGGGCCTTCCCCTTCTCCGCGACCGAAAACCTCTTCGTGGGCGCCATGGGACACGACGAACCAAAGGGGGAAGGTGAAGAAGAAGAGGCGGAGCAAGGAGAGATGGACTGGAAAGGCTCGGGCCGTTCCGTACTTATAGCCGGAGGAGGCCAACCATCGGCCTCCATGATCACAGGTAATCCTGACCCGTTTTGCATGCAGGGACTTGTCTTGTCGAACGGTTGCCGAGGCGTCGTGGGGAAGCGGAGACGCCCACGTCCAATCAACCGCCACGCGGCGCCCAAGGATGCAGGCTGTTGGGGCCCGTGGCGCTTCACACTTGCCCCTTCGCTTCTCTGCTAAGCCAAGTCCGGGCGCGCCTTGGGGCCAGACTTGCCTGCCTGCGGCATGCGGCGTGGCTCAAGCAATGGCCCAATGTGGCCCACCTTCATCCGCTCAAGCTGAAGACTCTCGTGAGGGGCCAAGCCTCGCAGGGCGGACGTCATGAAGCTTCCTCAGGAGCGGCCTCGTCAGGCTGGCTCGCGAGGAGGTGGAGAGATCAAGCCAGGGGTACCTCGCGAGGTGCCCGTAACGCAAGCCATGACGATCGAGGCCAGGCGGGCGTAGGCGGGCGCCGTCCTGCGCAGTGTCCTTGTTTCCCCTTTGGTGCAAAGGGGGCAAGCACAGGCCCGAGTATCAGGCAAAGGCTACCATTTCAGTGCAACAAGACCAAGACCAGCAAGGTGGCAGGATGGAGGTCACTATGGAGCCCAAGACGGCGTCATCGTCAGAGTCTTTGGCAGTCAAGGACCAACTTTCGTCAGGATAAGTGTACTAGATGTTCCCCTTCAAAATGGCCAATTGTTGGCGCCCTTCCCGCTCAATATTTGGGAAGAAGACAGGGCCTCGCTCTATAAATAGGGCTAGCCACCATAGTAGAGGGGCATCTTGATCGGAATCTGGAATCCACCCCTCCAAAGGGGCAAAACAACCACAAGAACATCCCTCGCAAGGCTGTTCTTCCCTTGTACTGTTCTTCATCAGCCCCAGAGGCAATCCACCACATCAAACACTGGAGTAGGGTATTACACCACAATGGTGGCCTGAACCAGTATAAACCTCGTGTCTCTTGTGTTGTTCACCATGTAGCCTAGATCCCTTGCGAGGCTTCAAGACGCGAGTTGGTGAGGGCGAGATCTTCGCGCGCACCCCAGAGTTCAAACCTCAAGGGTCTGCCGGAACCCGTAATCTGACAACCTCCTACGATCCAGCAGGGCTCCCCACCGCTTCTCCGTCTCCGTTCAACCCCTGTCCTCCGACCGCCCCACTGGTACCGTCCTCTACCATGCTGGACAACTGTTTGATGAATCACCGGAGCTGAAAACAGTTGTCCTTCTTGTTTGGAGCAATGGATTCCGATTTGGAGTACATATATGAGCAGTATGTTGAGTCCTCTGACGGCTTGTCGGATGAGGAGGAGTACCCTAATGAGACGGTGATGATGCAGGAGGTCCTTGAATACGTGAAGCATGCGGAGGAGCATGTTCTCAATTTCAACGGCTCAATCAGGGGTCATCGAGTGCTCAACCACAACAGGGCGCGCGAGCATTTGTCACTGATGGCCGGCTACCTTCCCTTTATGCACTATTCACCTACCATTTTCGTCGGTGTTTTCAGATGCACAAGACTGTCTTCGATCATTTGTACCATGGCGTCTGTTCCTACGATGACTACTTCATCTTGAAGAAGGACGCTGGATGCTTGCATATGGCACGGCCGCTAATTCGTAGGATGAGTACATACGGATGTCTGAGAGCACATGCAGAGATGCCATGGTCAGGTTTGCAACTGTCGTGGTCGAGGTGTTCGAACCTCAGTACCTGAGAGAACCAACTGTGGCAGACACCGAGAGGTTCCTGGCAAACTCAGAAGCAGAATGGTGGTTAGGTTTGCTTGGATCTCTTGACTACATGCATTGTAAATTAAAGAATTGCCTGTTGCATCATACGCTTTTTGGATTTGGCACGTTTTCTTTGGCATGCCCGGGTCTCACAATGGCATCAATGTGTTGCAACGGTCGTCGTTGTTTGCGAGGCTGACTGAAGGGAAAACTCCTCCTTACCACTATACTGTCAATGGACATGAGTACAACATGGGCTACTATCTGGTTGACAGTATCTATCCTCCATGGGCTACCTTTGTCAGCACCATCTCAAACCCAGTTGGCTAAAAAAAAGGCCCACTTTGCCCAAAGACAAGAAGCAGTTAGAAAGGATGACGAGGCGACATTTGGAGTTTTCAGGCCCGTTTTGCAGTTGTTCGTGACCTACAAAATAATGGGATTCAGAGACCTTGTGGGAGGTGATGACATGTTGTGTAATCATGCACAACATGATCATCTAGGATGAGGGTGACGATGTTGCCGCAACTATGGAATTTGAGAACATGGGTGATCCTATCCAACTTTCGGACCCGAACCTAGCCACATTTGAGGAGTTTATTCAAATGCATCAACAAATTCGGCATCAACCAACTCACGAGCAGCTCAAGGAAGATATGATTGAGTATCAGTGGGTGGTGAAAGAAGACAACAATGTTGGGATGCAAATATTTAAAAAAAATTAAACTAGTGCTGCATGCAGCTATTTGAACTTCTGTGCCCTTTGCATGCGGATACTTGATAGTGCGGACTGGGAAAAAATTGAAAGGCCGGATGTATGCGGCTATGGTTGGATGGCGTATGCCCTGACAACTTATTTTTTGGATGGCAAGTTTCATTTTTGGGGGTTTTGGATGACAAAAAACATTAGGGCCGAAATGCTTCGTGTCACACCCGTGATACTTATCATTTGGATAAAATATTTAGACCTTGAATGTTCTTCTCTTATTCCTGGTCCTGGTACTTCAATCATGTGTTTTTTCTATTCATACCTTGTGAAATTTATGCATATCAAAGAGACTTAGAGGAGATCAAACACAGAGGGAAGTTTATGGTATCCGCAACAAAATCACTAATGCACTGCAAATATCGTGTCCAGGTTGACCAAGATATTTTTCAACTAGCTACAGCCTACAGAACATGATCACTATGGTGGTCAAATTTCGTGTTTTGACCCTTTTGTGGTATAAAATCGGGATCTGGCCCCCCTTTGAAAAAAAATGACATTTGAACCTTTTGCTACCGCCAAAGGGCTCGGCGGTAGGGTCACGCAGGCTACCGCCAGGGCTTTTGGCGGTGGCATGGACGACCCACTGCCGTTACCTAACGGCTAGCGCAACACCCTACCACCATAGGGGGCGGCGGTAGGGAACGACAACCTACCGCCATAGGGCGTGGCGGTAGGGTCGGAGCATCTGTGTTAGGTTGCTGTGACCAAAACTGCCAGTAGCTCAGTGGTAGGGTTGCACCCCCTACCTCCAGGGACTGTGGCGGTAAGGTCCTACAGCTGAAGGTTGTGGCGGTAGGGTATGCAACCCTACCGCAGAGCTGCTGGCAGTTTTGGTCACAGAAAGGGGCGTGCTGGGGGAGGCACCCTATCGCCGGCAGGCGTAGCGGTATGTTGTACATACCTACCGCTGTATGGCCTGGCGGTAGGGTGGCCCATAGTGCATTTTTTACACCTCCTAATTTCGCTTGTCTTCAATTTTTTGCACATAATAATGAAATACCTATAAACATGAACCATATGTATCACATAGCAAGCACACATCCACAAATCCATAAATAATAAAGTTGGATACATAACAAGCACACATCCACGAGCAAGTTTTACATAGCAAGTTCACGAGCAAATTTTTCACGAAGCAAACAACATGAAATGTTTATATTTCAACGCCACGACATGGCAGCAACTTCAGTCCCTCCTTCCCCTCTTCGACGTTTGGTCCTCGTTGGTCTTGGATCGCTTCTCGGCCGCCGTATTCTTGCGGTGAGTAGGACGTGCTTTTTGAGACGGGGATGGACTCTTCCAATCCTTCTTCGGCACATTCCTCTTCTCACGCTGGGTTGGCTGAGTTGCCGAAGGTCCGTCGTCATCATCGTACTCCTCCTCCTCATTGTCCTCTTCCTCTTCTTCACCATGTTCTTATTCTGCGCCCTCTTCTTCATATTTCTCTTCATCATCATCATCCTCGCTCTCCTCCTCGTCATCTTGAACCGCCCTAGACGACGAGGCTGCATGGTTTGATGAAGCGAGGCTACGCATCGGTGCAGGAGAAAAAACATCCTTGGTGTTTGTAGCGCACCCAAGCAGGCCCACAAGCCTGCGTGCTTTGTTGACGTACTTCTGCAATGATAACAAAACAATGTGAACTTCTGCAATGTCCAATTTCTGCAAATGAACTTAAGAAAATGAACTCCATATTACTTTCACCATTTCCCTCAACTTGTTGTCACTAGCTCGAGTCCCGGGTATAGAACTAAGCGCATCAAAGGCTTGAAAAATGATTTTGTTCAGCTCCGAAGACTGCAAAGTAATAAAATGAGTCAGTACCACTAAAATCTGATTTCATCTAACCGTTGGTTCAAAAGAGCTAAAAACAACTTACCACTCTGTTCAAAAGAGCTAAAAACAACTTACCACTTTATATTCTTCCTTAACGTATCTTGCATGTTCAGCTTCCCAGTCTGTGATTGATTGATTCTTCTGCCTGGTCATCCTACAATGCATAAGAAAGAATATAAAACACCCTTTTTGTATGAATGTAAAACATCATAACAAGAATTTAGAATCGATGAGGACGGCTTGTGGTACTCACTGGTGTAGGTTGTAGCCACCGGTATCATGGACGATGCCGGCTGGTGGTGTGTGTAGCGCCTTACCAAATTGTGCGGCAACGCGCTGTGGCAAGTGGTACTCCACGGCATAGACACAAATCATGGGCACGATGCACCTGAAGAGAAGCCGGTCCTGCTTGCACATGTTGTTCGGCTCGAACCCCCACTCTCGATCATCATTATACGGCCGCCAAGTAACCTATAACCAAACAATGGTAAGCTCAAGTGAAAGTGTTATCAAAACTATTCAAAATGTAGTTCTTATACCTAGAAAGGCGTGAGAGCATCAAGCTCGTTGCTGAAGACCTTGTACAAGGCCTTCGATTCGCCCGTGTAGACACGCACCACGTCCCAAGCGTATGTGACGGTCGGGTTCCGATCATCTTCGTCATCTCCGCCATAATCCGTCCATGCACGCGAGCGCAGCTTCTCCGGACGACCCACCGGGATTCGCTCCCACATCCAAATGGAGAGGCCCCATACACATCCACACATACCGGACGTGACTTCCGCTCTCTGGGTCGTGTCGTCAAGCTACAAACCAAGTATAGATGATAAGATGTCAAAATCTAAAGCAGCACACGCCCATGATATTTGAAAGAAAGTGATATTCACTTACCGAACAGTATAGGTAGGCGAGTCCGATGGGCCCCCAGCTGAATCCCGCATCCCAGTCCTTTAGGAAGTCGAGATACATCCATAGGGCAGTGTTCCCGGAGCAGTCCTGAAACACTACCTCCATGAGAAGATACCACAGGTAGGCCTTGGCGTACTGCTCCACCACCCGGGGCTCGGCATCTTCTGGGCACTTGCTCCGGTGCTCGAGGAGCCATGACAGCGGTATACGGGAAGTCCGGTTGCTCTTAACCGGGGGGAGGGCAGTCGCCGATGAGGATGACAACCCTATCGTGCCAGTTCGCCCTCTCCACTCTTCCTGTGAGAGCCCGACCCTCGAGCGGTAGGGCCATAATCATCGCCCAATCCTCGAGGGTTACGGTCATCTCCCCACATGGAAGATGGAAGTTGTGCGTCTCTGGCCGCCACCGGTCGATCAGAGCCGTGAGAGCTGAGTGGACGAGCGTCGGCGGCTTACGCTTGAACTGCAAGACGAAACCCAATAGCCGGGCTCTCCTGAAGAACGGTGTGTACCGCTCGTCGTACTCCATCTTAACCGTCGTCTTGTGAGCCCTCATCCGCAGTGGCGGTAGCATTTGTGAAAATCAATAACCAAAGCATAATTAGCATGGACATAATAGTTAGCAACTTGTTTTCATCAATTCGAAAGATTTGGTTTAAAATGGTAATTACCACTCCATTCTCAATGAAACGGGCACGATGACGCTTGTCAAATCTAGTGTCAAGCATGGTGTACTTCATGCCGATGTCGTCCGCAAGAGGTGGCCTCCTAAAAGAATTGCATAAGCATATCAAAAGATTTTTCAACATGAACTAGGGTTCATCATTAACTAGGAAACATATCGATGCATAATAAAGGTTCATCACATCCAAAAAACCCTATGAGTTCAATCTTTGAATAATCATATATCAAGATGATCATGAGCATGAACTAAATACAATACATATATCAAGAACTAAATAAAATACATATATGAAGATGCAATCACCATGGTTCAAATGCATCATATCATATCATATTTCTCCAACAACATCCAACATGCATCATATCATATTGTTTTCAAAAACAAAAACCCTAAACTAGGGTTTATCTTGAGGGATTAACCATGTTTACTCCAACAAAATCCACTACTTGCATCATATAAGATCCACATGCATCCTATATCAAAACAAATATCTCCAATATTCATTTTTAACACAAAAAATTATGAACTAGGTTCATCTTGAGGGTTCAACATTTGTTCTCCAACTATATCCACTACTTGCATCATAGCATATCAACATGCATCATCATATCACAATAAATTCCTCCAACATGTATCATATTAAAAAAAAACCTTCAAAAATAATATGAACTAGGGTTCATCTTCACATAACCATACCAAATAGTGACTAGAGTTCATATCTAACACAATATAACATCTATAATCAACCTAAATCAATCCTAGGGTTCAAAATATTTAAATCTAGTTCAAGAAGGGGGGTGACTTGAATCAAATAATGCGACGAATCGGAAGCTATTTGACTAAAACTAATTGGAGGGATCGAAAGAGCTTACTTTTCTTTCTTCGGGGCCATCTCGATCCGCAAAAACTGTGAAGAAACGACGAAGATCAGAGGGGGGAGTGGAGGAGAAGAGAGAGGGGCGAGAGGAAGAACTCCTCTATTCTCGGGGCGGGTCGTTGGGGGAGAAGGGGAGGGGTGGGCGGGCCCGCGGCTTATAACTGCCCGCACCATACTGCCAGGAACCCCGACGATAGGATCGGACAGGCTACCGCCATGCCCGGCAGCGGTAGGGTGAGACGGAAGCCGTTAACACTGCTGACGTGGATAAGTTTCCTACCGCCGCAGTTTCTGACGGTAGCATACGTAATCCTATCGCCGGGCCTCGTGGCGGTAGGAAAAAGGGTCAAATATCAAAAAATAAATAAATCAAATATGGTCCGATCCCGATTTCATACCACAAAGGGTCAAAACACGAAATTTTGCCCACTGTGGTTCCCTCGTGGGCTCAGGATCCGAATCACGAGGGCTCCTGACGCATGCACCGACCTCACACACGTACGCCGGTACGCGTCTCGCCGGAGACCCAGAGTCATGCATCATGCGTGTCTGTGTATGCATGTACTTCCTCTGTTCGGAATTACTTGTCGTAGAAATGGATGTATCTAGATGTATTTTAGTTCTAGATACATCCATTTTCGAGACAAGTGATTCGGAACAGAGGGAGTACGACAGGAGCAGCCTCGCGGGAAGATATTTGTCCCCTATAAAGCGCAATCTGTCACAATTACGAGTACTCTTTTGCGAAGTATACAATATATATTTGCAAAAAGAAGTCAAAACCCAAATTTAAAATTTGAAAGACTGGAGGACCCCACAAAAAAGAAAGACTGGAGGCTCCCAACTCGAAAAGAAAAGTGAAAAAATGTGGAGGGTGGACGTTCACGAGCGGCGCTTTTGTTGGACTAGCCACAAGTGCACAAAGCCTTCCTTGTCAAGGCCATACGTGTCGTGCATGGCCAGCGATCATCCCGGACCCTGAAACCAGGCTGCTTGGTTCTCTCTTTTTTCAAACCTAATTTTCCCCACATCAACCCAACCAATTCAGTGTGTCATTTTCTGTGGTCGACTCCTGACATGATCGGACGAGCGCCACAAATCAACGGAGAAGAAGAGGCCGAAATGTCGCCGGTGGTAGGGGCCCAAGCAGGAGACGCAACGAGAAAAAAGCGCACCCGAGAGAGAGAAACAGCGTACACCAAACTCGACGAGGCCCAGTCCTCCTACTCGAAGGAGATCGATGGTGCGGGGGCGAGGCCGTGCGCGGGCGGATAAGGTCGCCATGTCGACCACGCGTTTGCCCCTGCGCCCACACGCGGCCGCGTCACCGCCGACTCGTCGCCCACGCAGCAGCAGATAGCACGGCACTGTTCCCCTCGTCCTTGATCTCCACGGCCGGTAGATTAGGGTACTGTGATACAGTAGTACGCATGCACATGTGACATGTTACCTGTGCGTGTATGACTCTGCTCCGCGTAGGCCGTTTCCTCGAGGAGTGTTTTATATACTTACGTGCTAGTAGAATGAGAGTTGAATACTCAATTAACTCCACCCCACCTCGGCTTTGACAGTGTTTTATGCGTGTTTGGTTGACGGTGATGCAGGCAAAGGCCAGGAGGTGGATGTTGACGACGATGATGATTTGGTTGACCGTGCTTGTAATAAGGAGATAAGATCAGCAACAACACAGAAAATTTAACGGTAATCTCGGGCGGTACGTAGCTGATACGCCTCCCGGACCCAGCATTCAGTCAGTACTCACGCAAGCGGCCAAACCGACCATGCGCTGCTGTCCATGTAGCACGTAACAGTAATCTCGGGCCAAGTCGGCTGACTGCAAAGTTTCACCGCGAGCGCGAGATGGCAGCCATGGGCACGCACGATGGCGCGTCACTTTCGCATCCGAAAATTTAACGGTCGGAGGCTCCCGGTACGCCTGTGACCCCGAAAATTCAGTAAAAGCGCAGCCGGTTAAAAAAGAGGTAAATACACCCGTAGTGCTCGAACTTGTCATGGGTGTTCAGTTTAGTGCCTAAACTTGAAAAATACGCTGAACTGGTTCTAAAACTTGACACAAACGTGCAAATACAGCGCTAATATCATTTGTATACGTTAAGTGCGCTGGCGTGCCACTGTATTTGTCTCTATGATTATTGGGTCCCGCCTGTAGGGAAATTAAACTGTAAAATAGAGGTCTGTAGGGAAATTAAAATGTAAAATATAGGACAACAGGATTCGAACCTGCAACCTAAAACTAAAAATGACTGTGGCAGGCCACCACGCTTACTTTGCAACTGTTAGCAATTGCGGCTCCTGAACTTTAATGTAGAAAAGGTTATGGTACTTAACGGTCCATTTAGCACATGTTATTTTTTTTCCTTAATCTGCTTAAACCGTCTGTATATTATAATGATAGTAATACAAATAAAGTTCAACTAATCATGTTACAAATACGTTACGTAAAACGGAAAAAAGCTAAATTTAAAAAAATCATGTAAAAAATGTTCAAGTATTATTTAAATATAAGCCATGACAGTATATTTACTAAGTTTTTAAAACATAATCCATGACTGTATATTTGAAATGTTTGTATTAAGTAAACATTTTTCAACAGTTATGGATTGTGTTTAAGGTGAATATTTCAATAAATTATAGGAACATCTTTTAGTAAGATGTTTTATTGCATAAATTTATATATTTACTTTTTGTGCACATGAATATTTGTGTACCATGAGGTTATTATTTATGTACCACAAATATTTGTAACCGATAGTTGTGGCCTTGTTTATGGATTTTAAAAATAATATGTGCAGACAAATATTTTTTACAACAAGGTAATTATTGATTATGCACGAATATTTGAATCTAACTTTTAGTATTATGATTATTATTTACATACTTTTTCTGTAAAAACAAAGAAATAACGTGTGCTAAATGGGCCGCACTCAGTGCAGCCCATTTTAGTAGCATATCCGTTTTCATTTACACTACATGATATTTCAGAGGCCAGTATCTCTACTCCTAATGGAGCAGTTGGTAGTCTCGCTTCCAGGGTTTTTTTCGTCCCACCACTTTCGCCCGGTTTTTTTCGTAGGTTAACCGTCGTAGATTTTTTTCGTCGCCTCCCCCACTTCATCGGTTTATTTTCACTTCACCCTCTCACACAATGAAAAAACTGAACGAATCAGAACTTTCCATACTGACGCAAATTATTTAGTAATGTCTTTATGTAAAAGAATCAATCACAATCAATCTCTAAAGATCAAATCTAAATTAATTAATCTTCATAACGTTTGTTTCCTTCCGAATCACGTCCATAACTTTCCTTCCTTGTTTGGGCAGAAACTGTTTGGTAGCAGAGATTAGGAAGCTTCCTATGAGTGTAGTAATAGGAAGTATTTTTTTTCTTGATGATTCGTTTTCATGCATGATGATAGTAAATTAGGCCAACATTCACCACTATTTATCAACGTCATCAATCGTATCCATTCCTACCAGTTTTAAGGGAATCTGCTCGCTATGTCTTTTTTAAGGGGATCCGCTCGCTAAGTCGTCGTCGCACGTTATTTTCACAAGCAATTCCCCTAAAAAAAGGCGTGGGTATTGGTAGTTGAACGCCCGCTAGGTTTTCCGCCTGTCCCATCCTCGCGCTGTGCCGCCGCCACCCGCCGAATTTCCAGCCGCCCGAGCCCGTTAACTTCGCCAGCCATCGGGTCGACTGCCCCCGCCCCAAACCCCCATCCCCGAGCACTAGCTATCGCCGCGTTGCCGCCCCAAGCTCCACGCCACCGGGAACGAATCAAGCGCCGTCCCGACACCGCCGTCGCCGGCCCAGCACCTCCAGCCTTGCATGGACAACTTCAATGTGCAGTCTCCCTTGCTGCCTCACCTTCTGCCAGCGCATGCAGCGGCGGGGTTGGACGCGTGCGTGCTTGCTAGCTTGCTCTCCGTGCGTACGTACTTGCTCTGCGTGCGTCGCACCGGCCAATGCGCATGATGCGTGTGTGCCTGCTTTTCTGTATGTGTATGCCAGCGTGATGCGTGTGTGCGTTGCTGTGTGTGTATGATATAGATGGCCCGAGTGTGTGCATGCTGTGCTCTGCTCTCTGCTGATCTATGTGTTGGTGCTCCTGCTATATGTTCATGCCATACAAATAAAATTTCTGTTAATCTTCTGACATGTTGAGTTGGTTCTCTCTGTCTTCTGAGGGGGATGAATGCAAAGCAGTCTATTAAGCCAGGCACTATTGCTGAGCTAAATTGACAAAAAAAAATATTGGTAGCCATAGTTGTAGTTTAAGTAGTAGCGAGTTGTCTGATATGTATAAAGAGCCCGTTGCAACTGAGCCCGTTGCTAAATTGACAAAAAAGGTCGCCAGTGTCACTTGATATGTATGAGAATATTAAATGTATTATTAACATGATTAATATTGAACTCTTAAAGTTAATGTGGCCCCGTTGCAACGCACGGGCGTTCTTCTATACTTGTAAGGATGAAGTTGGGGTAGTGGTAGGACACGCTTGCTGTTTGCTATTGGGCACAGGTTCGATTTCTGTCTGTCTGTATTTTTTACTTTAATTTCCCTGGCAGTAGGACCCACTAGTCATAGGGACATATCATATATAAAATAATTTTGTTCCGTATTTATAAGAAGGCTCGATGCCAAGCCAGGTATATACACTGCCACGTTGGAGCACTTTACGTATATAAATGGGATTAACACCGTATCTGCACGTTCGTGTCAAGTTTTAGAATCACTTCGACGTATTTTTCAACTTGAGGCACCAAGCTGAACATCGCTGGCAAGTTCAAGCACCACTGGTGTATTTACCTCGTTAAAAAAGGACGTGACTGACTGAATGAAGATTGAGGAAGGTAAAGCGCAACCTGCTCCGTTCGGCCGGTTGCGTGACTAGGCAGCGCCACGGACCGCCAAGCAAAAACGAGCGGGGCCTCGGCTCCACCTGTTTCCCTCCCTCCGGTGACTGGACAACTCCAAGTGGGCACGACTCCGTCACCACTCACCAGCCACGAATCCTCTCCGTCTCTCCCTCGTCGGTCGGGCCACACCTCGCGGCTCGCGCCATGACAAAAGAGGGTTCGCGAACCAGCCACCGAACGGCGCGCGTACGACCGGGCCTCGCCCACACACCCGACCTGGTTCGGTCCCAACAGCATGGAGTTTCGACACGTAGCGTCAGGCCGCGTCATCGACGCCTCCGCTCGACCACCGTCCAGTTCCATCTCCATGCAACTCTTCTTAACTTAAAATGATCGCTGCGAAATACTCTCTATGTTCTCAAATGTAAGTTTTTTTAGAGATTGCAACAAAGGACTACATACAGAGTAAAATGAATGAATCTACACTTTAAAATATGTCTATATGCATCCGTATGTTGTAGTCATTTGAAATCTCTAAAAAGACTTATATTTAGTAACATAGGGAGTAATTTGTAGTTGGATGGTTGAAGGGATAGTTGTATCCCAGCTTATTAGGTTTCAAGTCCTAGTGTTATAATTATACGTTTCTGTCGATGACAAGGCGTTTACGGTGACTTCGTAAATCTCAAGATGATACGCTGGTTTACTATTTTGAAGGTGCTCATACTGATAAGATGTGTGTGTGTTTATGTTTTAAAAAACCCTTAAAATGCTCGCTTCAATTGCACGGCTTAAGCGAAGTCCAGTCGGCCAGTCACGTTACGCATCTCATCGATTATCCGAAAACACTCCAGTTGTAAAGGACACAATGCATTTAGCTTAGTCACCGATAAGTGATGCTCGTCACCCGACTTCCTAGCATCCCGCCACACCCCGGCCAGAGATAATCTTCACTTCCCGGTTCCCATGAGGCCAGGCCATGACGTAGTACGTCTACTAGGTCCTTGGCCCAACCGATCGATCTCACCTACACGTGTTGACGTGTGGTGCTAATTAGTCATCATGAAACTAATACAGGTGTCGACCTCCCAACTAATCTCCCCGAGAAACAAATTGAATCCTTGCAAAAGGATAAACTTCTTCTCAAAAGTGCAAATGGAAAAGATATACTACTAGCACTAGGAGACTACTGGTAGAATGGAGTACTGTGCTCTAGGCGTGCATGCATGGGAGAGGAAAAGTGTCAACCCGAAGTATCCACTCCACTCCACCCCACCGTGGCCAAGTAGCGATAAGCACTCGCCAGTCGTCACCGCCACATGCCTCCTCCACCGCCCGCGGAAGAAAATTGAAAATTCGCCTATATATACCGCGCCCCACAGCCCACCTCCCACAACACCGAGCTCCATTCATTCCATTCCGTTCGCCCAACCGATAGAAAAGTCTCGTCATCTTCAAAGGACCCAAGCCAAGCAATCCCCTCTCGTCTTCTCTTCCTCCTCCCATTCTCACCGAGAATCTTCCGAGCACGCGTAGCGGATCCATGGCGCTGACGCTGCGGTCCTCGACGTCCTTCCTCGCGCCGCTCGACCCCTGCTCCAAGCTCCTCCACAGGCCCGAGGACGCGCCGCCCTCCTGCGTCGCCGTCCCGCAGGCGCCCGCCAGGCTCCGCGCTCTCAGGGCGGCCGCGCAGGCCCCGCCGGCGCCGATGGAGACCCCGGCCCCGGCTCAGTCCGAGCTGCTGCACGGCCAGGTCCAGCAGGCGAACGCGGGGGGCGGCCAGCCGAGCAGGGGCGGGGTGCCGGTGTTCGTGATGCTGCCCCTTGACACGGTGGGGCCCGGCGGGCAGGTGTCGCGCGCGCGGGCGCTGGCGGTGAGTCTGATGGCGCTGCGGAGCGCCGGGGTGGAGGGGGTCATGGTGGACGTGTGGTGGGGCGTGGTGGAAAGGGATGGACCCGGACGGTACGACTGGGAGGGCTACGCCGAGCTGGTGCGAATGGTGGAGCGCGCCGGCCTCCGCCTCCAGATGGTCATGTCCTTCCATCAGTGCGGCGGCAACGTCGGCGACTCCTGCAAGTAAGCAACATCTCGCCTTGGTTAAATTGGTTTAATTCGATTAGGTTTTCCTCGCAAGTTTGGGAGAAATTTGTCGGTTCAGCATGGCCTGGTTGTGCAAGTGTTCCGTTGTTGAGTAACAACTTGTTCAGTTAGTGCTACATGGCGTTTGATTACAGGCTCACTTTGTCATTCCTTGCACGTTTGGCAAAGATATGCAGTTCCACTTGGACAAGCAATCCAAGTGGCAAGTGAAGTATCAAAAAATTGTTCTTTATTTTAATAGGGTTAGCTGATTATTCGCGTGTGTCAAATTAGGTGCATAATAATTAGTGAACAAAAACTGGGGACAAATGGCTGACTGAAATTGTTGTTTGCAGCATCCCTTTGCCGCCATGGGTTCTGGAGGAGGTGAACGCCGACACGGACATCGTGTACACGGACAGGTCCGGCCGCCGCAACCCCGAGTACATCTCCCTCGGCTGCGACACGCTGCCGGTGCTCAAGGGCCGGACCCCCGTCCAGGTCTACTCCGACTACATGCGCAGCTTCCGCGACAGGTTCAGCGGCTACCTTGGCACCGTCATCGCCGAGGTCCAGGTTGGCCTGGGCCCCTGCGGCGAGCTGAGGTATCCTTCCTACCCGGAGGCCAATGGGACATGGAGTTTCCCGGGCATCGGCGAGTTCCAGTGCTACGACAAGTATATGCGGGCGTCGCTGCAGGCGGCGGCCGTGGCGGCGGGGCACGAGAACTGGGGGACAAGTGGGCCGCACGACGCCGGTGAGTACAAGCAGTTCCCGGAGGAGACGGGCTTCTTCCGGCGGGACGGCACGTGGAGCACCGAGTACGGCCACTTCTTCCTCAAGTGGTACTCCAGGATGCTCCTGGAGCACGGCGACCGCGTGCTGGCCGCTGCCGAGGCCATCTTCGGCGGCACTGGCGTGACGCTGTCTGCCAAGGTCGCCGGCATCCACTGGCACTACCGGACCCGCTCCCACGCCGCCGAGCTCACCGCGGGGTACTACAACACGCGGCATCACGACGGGTACGAGCCCATCGCGCAGATGCTGGCCAGGCACGGCACCGTGCTCAATTTCACGTGCATGGAGATGAAGGACGAGCAGCAGCCGGGCCACGCCGGCTGCTCGCCGGAGCTCCTGGTGCAGCAGGTCAGGGCCGCGGCGCGGGCGGCGCGCGTGGAGCTCGCCGGCGAGAACGCGCTGGAGCGGTACGACGAGCAGGCGTTCGCGCAGGTGGCCGCCACCGCCGAGGCCGCCGGGCTGAGCGCGTTCACGTACCTGCGCATGAACCGGAACCTGTTCGACGGCGACAACTGGCGACGGTTCGTCGCGTTCGTGAAGACCATGGCCGACGGCGGCGCGAGGACGGCGCTGCCCAGGTGCGACACTGGGCACTCGGATCTGTACGTGGGGTTCGTTGACGCCGCCAAGGAGCAGAGGGCGCCAGAGTCCGAGGCCGCCGCGGCATTGTAGGCAGTGACGTTTGTGTACACATATCACATCCTTGTGTATATGCACGACGTGGTAACGTGCGCCGGGAAGGGGCTGTATATTATGATCAGTGCGTGCAGGTTGCAGGATTTTATGGCTGTAATCGAGCATTTGTGCTTAGGCCACCTCACTTTTTTTTTCTATTCCATTCGAGAATGTTGGAATTTCGGAGAAGATGAAATTGCATCCATATCTATATCTATTCCAATATAAAAAAAAAATTCAAAGTGGCAGATCCAATTAATCTCGGTCATCAAATCATGTCAATTGAACGACCTAGACTGCTTCAATATCAAGCGCTCAACATGTTTAGCGTGCAGTTAATTTCATGCAAAATATATTGCTAATCATATAATAACATGCAAATAATATCCTACTTAATATCCACATGCATTTAATATATATACTTTCAAATTAACGTGTATTGCACGTATACATTGACTAGTTAGAAAAAAGACCTCCGTCAAGGACTCAAACCATTTTCCTTCTTAACAATCACGTGGGAGAGGCTCTCCACCCAAATGCATTACTCAAAGCGCCAAGAAGGCGAGTTTAAAGAGTTAGAGGTATGATGCCATGACATATGGCGTCGATCTTCTAAAGTGTACTCCTAAATCTAGAAGTCCAAAGAGTAAAGTCATGAACAATATTTTTAGTGGTTACATGAGCAGAGGGGTGGTGCTGTCGGAAGTCATGAACAATATGTTTAGCGGTCAAACCATTTAGATCACCAGAATCCTAGGCTTTTATAATTGATCATATTTGTCCCATCAAGCAGAAAATAGAGAATGGTGATATGATCGGATCACCATTAACTTCCGCCGACATTCTCTGGGCAACCATTCTTGGCTCTGTTGTTCTTTATGACCCACTATTCGATTTTAAGATAGTCGACACCAAGAGGATTGTGACTTTCAGAGTTGGTTTATGTTGAGAGGGTCGCTATTAACTCTGGATTTCACATAGAAAAATATCGGCAACAACTAGTATTTGAAGCGTGGCTAAGTAGGCATCTTGGATGGTCGGAGAAGTGTGCCCTAGGAGTCATTTATTGATCTCATGCCTTGTTCATCATGTTGAAAATATGCCCTAGAGGCAATAATAAATTGGTTATTATCATATTTTCTTGTTCATGATAAAGGTTTATTATTCATGCTAGAATTGGATTAATTGAAAACTTAAGTACATGTGTGAATACATAAACAAATACTACGTCCCTAGTGAGTCTCTACTAGACTAGCTCGTTCATCAAAGATGGTTAAGATTTCCTAACCATAGACATGAGTTGTCATTTGATAACAGGATCACATCATTAGGAGAATGATGTGATGGACAAGACCCAACCATAAGCTTAGCAACACATCGTATCACTTAGTTATTTGCTATAGCTTTCTTCATGTCAGGTATCTATTCCTAAGACCATGAGATCGTGCAAATCCCTGACATCGATGGAATACTTAGTGTGTATCCAACATCACTTCATATATGGGTGATCATAAAGGTGCTCTACAAGTATCTCTGAAGGTGTTTGTTGAGTTGGCATATATCGAGACTGGGATTTGTCACTCTGTATGATGGAGAGATATCTCTGTGCCCTCTCGGTAATACAACATTCTAAAGAGCTTGCAAGCAATTTGGTGAGTTAGTCACAAGATCTTGTATTACGGAATGAGTAAAGAGACTTGCGGTAACGAGATTAAACTAGGTATGGAGATACCGACGATCGAATCTCGGGCAAGTAACATATCACCGGATAAAGGGAATTGCATACGGGATTAACTGAATCCTTGACATCGCGATTCAACCTGAAGGAAATATGCCCTAGAGGCAATAATAAAGTTATTATTTATTTCCTCATATCATGATAAATGTTTATTATTCATGCTAGAATTGTATTAACCGGAAACATGATACATGTGTGAATACATAGACAAACATATAGTCACTAGTATGCCTCTACTTGACTAGCTCATTAATCAAAGATGGTTATGTTTCCTAACCATTGACATGTGTTGTCATTTGATTAATGGGATCACATCATTAGGAGAATGAGGTGATTGACATGACCCATCCCGTTAGCTTAGCACTTGATCGTTTAGTATTCTGCTATTGCTTCCTTCATGACTTATACATGTTCCTGTAACTATGAGAATTGTGTAACTCCCGTTTACCGGAGGAACACTTCGGGTACTACCAAATGTCACAACGTAACTGGGTGATTATAAAGGAGTACTACAGGTGTCTCCGAAGGTACATGTTGAGTTAGCATAATTCGAGATTAGGTTTTGTCACTCCGATTGTCGGAGAGGTATCTCTGGGCCCTCTCGGCAATGCTCATCACCTAAGCCTTGCAAGCATGTAACTAATGAGTTAGTTATAAGATGAAGTATTACAGAACGAGTAAAGAGACTTGTCGATAACGAGATTGAACTAGGTATTGGATACCGACGATCGAATCTCGGACAAGTAACATACCGATGACAAAGGGAACAACGTATGTTGTTATGCGGTTTGACCGATAAAGATCTTCGTAGAATATGTAGGAACCAATATGGGCATCCAGGTCCCGCTATTGGTTATTGACCAGAGATGTGTCTCAGTCATGTCTACATCGTTCTCGAACCGTAGGGTCCGCACGCTTAAGGTTTCGATGACAGTTATATTATGAGTTTATGTATTTTTGATGTACCGAAGGTTGTTCGGAGTCCCGGATATGATTACGGACATGACGAGGAATCTCGAAATGGTCAAGACATAAAGATTGATATATTGGACAGATATATTTGGACACCGGAAAGGTTCCGGAGAAGTTTGGAGCCCCGGGAGGTTACCGGAACCCCCCGGGAGGTATATGGGCCTTATTGGGCCCATGTAGGAGGAAGAGAGAAGGAGCAAGGGAGGGGGGCACGCCCCCCCAAGCCCAATCCGAATTGGGGAGGGGGGCCGGCCCCCCCTTTCCTTTCTCCTTCCCCCTCTTCCTATTACTACTACTAGTACTACTTCCTAATACTAGTACTCTTTCCTTCCCCCTCCAAATAAGATAAGGAAAAGAGAGGGAAGCCTACTTGGAGTAGGTTTCCCCCTCCTCATGGCGCGCCCCCCTAGGGCCGGCCACCACCTCCCTCCCTCCTTTATATACGGGGGTAGGAGGGCACCCTAGAACACACAAGTTGATCATTGATCGTTCCTTAGCCGTGTGCGGTGCCCCCTCCACGATATTACACCTCGGTCATATTGTAGTGGTGCTTAGGCGAAGCCCTGCAACAGGAGAACATCAAGATCGTCACCACGCCGTCGTGCTGACGGAACTCCCCCTCGGCGCCTCTGCTGGATCGGAGATCGAGGGTGCGTCATCGAGCTGTACGTGTGTCAAGAACTCGGAGGTGCCGGAGTAACGGTACTTGGATCGGTTGAACCGGAGGACGTACGACTACTTCCTCTATGTTGCGTCAACGCTTCCGCTTCGGTCTACGAGGGTACGTAGACAACACTCTCCCCTCGTTGCTATATCATCACCATGATCTTGCGTGTGCGTAGGAATTTTTTTGAAATTACTACGTTCCCCAACAGTGGTATCAGAGCCTAGGTTTTATGGTTTGATGTTATTTGCACGAGTAGAACACAAGTGAGTTGTGGACGATACAAGTCATACTGCCTACCAGCATGTCATACTTTGGTTCGGCGGTATTGTTGGACGAGACGACCCGGACCAACCTTACGCGTACGCTTACGCGAGACCGGTTCCCTCGACGTGCTTTGCACATAGATGGCTTGCGGGCGACTGTCTCTCCAACTTTAGTTGAACCGAGTGTGGCTACGCCCGGTCCTTGCGAAGGTTAAAACGGAGTCTATTTGACGAACTATCGTTGTGGTTTTGATGCGTAGGTGAGATTGGTTCTTGCTTAAAGCCCGTAGCAGCCACGTAAAACTTGCAACAACAAAGTAGAGGACGTCTAACTTGTTTTTGCAGGGCATGTTGTGATGTGATATGGTCAAGGCATGATGCTAAATTTTATTGTATGAGATGATCATGTTTTGTAACCGAGTTATCGGCAACTGGCAGGAGCCATATGGTTGTCGCTTTATTGTATGCAATGCAATCACGATGTAATGCTTTACTTTATCACTAAATGGTAGCGATAGTCGTGGAAGCATAAGATTGGCGAGACGACAACGATGCTACGATGGAGATCAAGGTGTCGCGCCGGTGACGATGGTGATCATGACGGTGCTTCAGAGATGGAGATCACAAGCACAAGATGATGATGGCCATATCATATCACTTATATTGTTTGCATGTGATGTTTATCTTTTTATGCATCTTATCTTGCTTTGATTGACGGTAGCATTATAAGATGATCTCTCACTAATTATCAAGAAGTGTTCTCCCTGAGTATGCACCATTGCGAAAGTTCTTCGTGCTGAGACACCACGTGATGATCGGGTGTGATAGGTTCTACGTTCAAATACAACGGGTGCAAAACAGTTGCACACGCGGAATACTCAGGTTATACTTGACGAGCCAAGCATATACAGATATGGCCTCGGAACACGGAGACCGAAAGGTCGAGCGTGAATCATATAGTAGATATGATCAACATAATGATGTTCACCGATGAAACTACTCCATCTCACGTGATGATCGGACATGGTTTAGTTGATTTGGATCACGTGATCACTTAGAGGATTAGAGGGATGTCTATCTAAGTGGGAGTTCTTAAGTAATATGATTAAACTGAACTTAAATTTATCATGAACTTAGTCCTGGTAGTATTTTGCAAATCATGTTGTAGATCAATAGCTCGCGTTGTTGCTTCCCTGTGTTTATTTTGATATGTTCCTAGAGAAAATTGTGTTGAAAGATGTTAGTAGCAAAGATGCGGATTGGATCCATAATCTGAGGTTTATCCTCATTGCTGCACAGAAGAATTATGTCCTTGATGCACCGCTAGGTGACGGACCTATTGCAGGAGCAGATGCAGACGTTATGAACGTTTGGCTAGCTCAATATGATGACTACTTGATAGTTTAAGTGCACCATGCTTAACGGCTTAGAATCGGGACTTCAAAGACGTTTTGAACGTCATGGACCATATGAGATGTTCCAGGAGTTGAAGTTAATATTTCAAGCAAATACCCGAGTTGAGAGATATGAAATCTCCAACAAGTTCTATAGCTAAAAGATGGAGGAGAATCGCTCAACTAGTGAGCATGTGCTCAGATTGTCTGGGTACTACAATCGCTTGAATCAAGTGGGAATTAATCTTCCAGATAAGATAGTGATTGACAGAATTCTCTAGTCACCATCACCAAGTTAGTAGAACTTCGTGATGAACTATGATATGCAAGGGATAACAAAAACGATTCCCAAGCTCTTCGTAATGCGGAAATTGACGAAGGTAGAAATCAAGGAAAACATCAAGTGTTGATGGTTGACAAGATCACTAGTTTCAAGAAAAGGGCAAAGGGAAGAAGGGGAACTTCAAGAAGAACGGCAAGCAAGTTGCTGCTCAAGTGAAGAAGCACAAGTCTGATCCTAAGCCTGAGACTAAGTGCTTTTACTGCAAAGGGACTGGTCACTGGAAGCGGAACTACCCCAAGTGATTGGCGGATAAGAAGGATGGCAAAGTGAACATAAGTATATTTGATATACATGTTATTGATGTGTACTTTACTAGTGTTTATAGCAACCCCTCAGTATTTGATACTAGTTCAGTTGCTAAGATTAGTAACTCGAAACGGGAGTTGCAGAATAAACAGAGACTAGTTAAGGGTGAAGTGACGATGTGTGTTGGAAGTGGTTCCAAGATTGATATGATCATCGCCGCACACTCCCTATACTTTCGGGATTAGTGTTGAACCTGAATAAGTGTTATTTGGTGTTTGCGTTGAGCATGAATATGATTTGATCATGTTTATTGTAATACAGTTATTCATTTAAGTAAGAGAATAAATTGTTGTTCTGTTTACATGAATGAAACCTTATATGGTTACACACCCAATGAAAATAGTTTGTTGGATCTCGATCGTAGTGATACACATAATCATAATATTGAAACCAAAAGATGCAAAGTTAATAATGATAAGTGCAACTTGTTTGTAGCACTGCCGTTTAGGTCATATTGGTGTAAAGCGCATGAAGAAACTCCATACTGATGGGCTTTTGGAATCACTTGATTATGAATCAGTTGATGCTTGCGAACCATGCCTCATGGGCAAGATGACTAAGACTCTGTTCTTCGGAACAATGAAGCGAGCAATAGATTTGTTGGAAATCATACATACTGATGTATGTGGTCCGATGAATATTAAGGCTCGCGACAGGTATCATTATTTTCTGATCTTCACAGATGATTTGAGCAGATATGAGTATATCTACTTGATGAAACATAAGTCTGAAACATTTGAAAAATTCAACGAATTTCAGAGTGAAGTGAAAAATCATCGTAACAAGAAAATAAAGTTTCTACGATCTGATCGTAGAGAAGAGTATTTGAGTTACGAGTTTGGCCTTCAGTTAAAAACAATGTGAAATAGTTTCACTACTCTTGCCACCTAGAACACCACAATGTAATGGTGTGTCCGAACGTCATAACCGTACTTTATTAGATATGGTGCGATCTATGATGTCTCTTACCGATCTACCACTATCGTTTTGGGGTTATGCATTAGAGACAGCTGCATTCACGTTAAATAGGGCACCATCTAAATCCGTTGAGACGACACCGTGTGAACTATGGTTTGGCAAGAAACCTAAGCTGTCGTTTCTTAAATTTGGGGTTGCGATGCTTATATGAAAAAGTTTCATCCTGATAAGCTCAAACTCAAATCGGAGAAGTGCGTCTTCATAGGATATCCAAAGGAAACTATTGGATACACCTTCTATCACAGATCCGAAGGCAAGACTTTTGTTGCTAAATTCAGAAACTTTCTGGAGAAGGAGTTTCTCTCGAAAGAAGTGAGTGGGAGGAAAGTAGAACTTGACGAGGTAACTGTACCTGCTCCCTTATTGGAAAGTAGTACATCACAGAAAACTGTTTCTGTGACACCTACACCAGTTAGTGAGGAAGCTAATGATGATAATCATGAAACTTCAGAACAAGATACTACTGAACCTCGTAGATCAACCAGAGTAAGATCCGCGCCAGAGTGGTACGGTAATCCTGTCCTGGAAGTCATGCTACTAGATCATGATGAACCTACGAACTATGAAGAAGCGATGGTAAGCCCAGATTCCGCAAAATGGCTTGAGGCCATGAAATCTGAGATGGGATCCATGTATGAGAACAAAGTATGGACTTTGGTTGACTTGCCCGATGATCGGCAAGCAATTGAGAATAAATGGATCTTCAAGAGGAAGACGGACGCTGATAGTAGTGTTACTATCTACAAAGCTAGAATTGTCGCAAAAGGTTTTCGACAAGTTCAAGGTGTTGACTACGATGAGAGTTTCTCACTCGTATCTATGCTTAAGTTTGTCCGAATCATGTTAGCAATTGCCGCATTTTATGAAATCTGGCAAATGGATAAACAAAATTGCATTCCTTAATAGATTTATTAAAGAAGAGTTGTATATGATGCAACCAAAATTTTTTGTCAATCCTAAAGGTGTTAACAAAATATGCAAACTCCAGCGATCCATCTATGGACTGGTGTAAGCATCTCAGAGTTGGAATATATGCTTTGATAAGTTGACCAAAGCATATAGTTTTATACAGACTTGCGGTGAAGCCTGTATTTACAAGAAAGTGAGTGGGAGCACTACAGCATTTCTGATAAGTATATGTGAATGACATATTGTTGATCGGAAATAATGTAGAATTATTCTGCAAAGCATAAAGGAGTGTTTGAAAGGAGTTTTTCAAAGAAAGACTTTGGTGAAGCTACTTACATATTGAGCTTCAAAGATCTATAGAGATAGATCAAGACGCTTGATAAGTTTTTTCAATGAGTACATACCTTGACAAGATTTTGAAGTAGTTCAAAATGGAGCAGACAAAGAAAGAGTTCTTGCATGTATTACAAGGTGTGAAGTTGAGTAAGACTCAAAGCCCGACCACGGCAGAAGATAGAAAGAGAATGAAAGTCATTCCCTATGCCTCAGTCATAGGTTCTATAAAGTATGCCATGCTGTATACCAGATCTATTGTATGCCCTACCACTGATTTGGCAAGGAGTACAATAGTGATCTAGGAGTAGATCACTGGACAGCGGTCAGAATTATCCTTAGTGAAATAAGGATATGTTTCTCGATTATGGACGTGAAAAAAAGGTTCGCCGTAAAGGGTTACGTCGATGCAAGTTTTGACACTGATCTGGATGACTCCAAGTCTCGATCTAGATACATATTAAAAGTGGGAGCAATTAGCTAGAGTAGCTCCGTGCAGAGCATTGTAGACATAGAAAATGGCAAAATACATAACGGATCTGAATGTTGCAGACCCGTTGACTAAGCCTCTCTCACGAGCAAAACATGATCAGCACCAAGACTCCATGGGTGTTACAATCATTACTATGTAATCTAGATTATTGACTCTAGTGCAAGTGGGAGACTGAAGGAAATATGCCCTAGAGGCAATAATAAAGTTATTATTTATTTCCTCATATCATGATAAATGTTTATTTTTCATGCTAGAATTGTATTAACCGGAAACATGATACATGTGTGAATACATAGACAAACATATAGTCACTAGTATGCCTCTACTTGACTAGCTCATTAATCAAAGATGGTTACGTTTCCTAACCATTGACATGTGTTGTCATTTGATTAATGGGATCACATCATTAGGAGAATGAGGTGATTGACATGACCCATCCCGTTAGCTTAGCACTTGATCGTTTAGTATTCTGCTATTGCTTCCTTCATGACTTATACATGTTCCTGTAACTATGAGAATTGTGTAACTCCCGTTTACCGGAGGAACACTTTGGGTACTACCAAACATCACAACGTAACTGGGTGATTATAAAGGAGTACTACAGGTGTCTCCGAAGGTACATGTTGAGTTAGCATAATTCGAGATTAGGTTTTGTCACTCCGATTGTCGGAGAGGTATCTCTGGGCCCTCTCGGCAATGCTCATCACCTAAGCCTTGCAAGCATGTAACTAATGAGTTAGTTATAAGATGAAGTATTATAGAACGAGTAAAGAGACTTGTCGATAACGAGATTGAACTAGGTATTGGATACCGACGATCGAATCTCGGACAAGTAACATACCGATGACAAAGGGAACAACGTATGTTGTTATGCGGTTTGACCGATAAAGATCTTCGTAGAATATGTAGGAACCAATATGGGCATCTAGGTCCCGCTATTGGTTATTGACCAGAGATGTGTCTCAGTCATGTCTACATCGTTCTCGAACCGTAGGGTCCGCACGCTTAAGGTTTCGATGACAGTTATATTATGAGTTTATGTATTTTGATGTACCGAAGGTTGTTCGGAGTCCCGGATATGATTACGGACATGACGAGGAGTCTCGAAATGGTCGAGACATAAAGATTGATATATTGGACGGATATATTTGGACACCGGAAAGGTTCCGGAGAAGTTTGGAGCCCCGGGAGGTTACCGGACCCCCCCGGGAGGTATATGGGCCTTATTGGGCCCATGTAGGAGGAAGAGAGAAGGAGCAAGGGAGGGGGGCACGCCCCCCCAAGCCCAATCCGAATTGGGGAGGGGGGCCGGCCCCCCCTTTCCTTTCTCCTTCCCCCTCTTCCTATTACTACTACTAGTACTACTTCCTAATACTAGTACTCTTTCCTTCCCCCTCCAAATAAGATACGGAAAAGAGAGGGAAACCTACTTGGAGTAGGTTTCCCCCTCCTCATGGCGCGCCCCCCTAGGGCCGGCCACCTCCTCCCTCCCTCCTTTATATACGGGGGTAGGAGGGCACCCTAGAACACACAAGTTGATCATTGATCGTTCCTTAGCCGTGTGCGGTGCCCCCCTCCACGATATTACACCTCGGTCATATTGTAGCGGTGCTTAGGCGAAGCCCTGCAACAGGAGAACATCAAGATCGTCACCACGCCATCGTGCTGACGGAACTCCCCCTCGGCGCCTTTTCTGGATCGGAGATCGTGGGTGCGTCATCGAGCTGTACGTGTGTCAAGAACTCGGAGGTGCCGGAGTAACGGTACTTGGATCGGCTGAACCGGAGGACGTACGACTACTTCCTCTATGTTGCGTCAATGCTTCCGCTTCGGTCTATGAGGGTACGTAGACAACACTCTCCCCTCGTTGCTATATCATCACCATGATCTTGCGTGTGCGTAGGAATTTTTTTGAAATTACTACGTTCCCCAACACAACCAATAAAAGATCTTCGTGGAATATATAGGAACCAATATGGGCATCTAGGTCCAACTATTGGTTATTGACCAAAGAGGTGTCACTACTGGAATCAGCTTCTTTGCCGTCCGCCATGGCGGATGACAAAGACCTTTGTCGTTCGTCAGCTGACGGCAACATGTCCGACTGAATAGGCTACGACAAAGGCTTCTTTGCCGTCAGCTGGTGGATGGCAAAGATGAAACGGTCTTTGTCGTCAGCCGGCTGACGACAAAGGTCCTGGACGGCACACATGACAACGTCTGGCCGTTAGGGGGCAAACGGTGAGCTTTGCCGTCAGCTGGCTGACGACAAAGTAACCAAATAGGACAACCCCAGGTTGTGCAGGGAGCGGCCACGTGGAATCTTTGCCGTCTACTTGCTGATGGCAAATTTCTTTGCCATCCACCAGCGGACGACAAAGATCCTGCATAGGCCCTGTTTTTTTCCTGTTTTTTCTTAAATTCATTCAATTTGAACACACAAGTTTTAACACACAAATTTCAACACACAAATTTGACAAAAGACATATCCAACACACAAGTTTCATCATATATACATACATAACCAACACATAGTTCCATCCATACATATTGCAAAAGTTTCACATTGTTCATCCAACACCGTTATCCATCCATCCATATAACAAGTTCCATCCATGCAAGTTCATCGATACAAAATAAAAGCACAAAGGGAAAAGAAGCACTCCATCCATGCAAGCTTCCGTGAATTAATGAGATCTACAAAATGGGAAACAAGAAAGTTAGAAGAAGAAGAAGAAGATGAAGAAGAAGAAAATGAAGAAGAAGAAGAAGAAGACTGGAATAAGAAGTAAGCATACTTAGGTAAAATGGAGCTAACCTAGCTAATTATGCCATCTTTGAGTGAACTAAGCATATTATGCCATCTTGGAAATTTTGGAGCTAACCTAGGTAAACTAGGTCATTTTGGAGCTAACCTAGGTAAACTTGGTCATTTTGGAGCTAACCTAACTAAAATGGATCATATTGGAGCTAACCTAGGTAAACTTGGTCATTTTGGAGCTAACCTAGGTAAACTAGGTCATTTTGGAGCTAACCTAGCTAAAATTGATCAAATTGGAGCTAACCTAGGTAAACTTGGTCATTTTGGAGCTATCCTAGGTAAAATGGATCATATTGGAGCTAACCTAGGTTAAATGGGTCTAACTTAACTAATTATGCCATTTTTGAGTTAACTAAGCATAATTATGCCATTTTTTACACAAGTAAGAGAAGTGTATGTTATTATTGAGCAAACCTAGGAAACTAAGCATATTAGAGATAACTTAGCATATTAGAGCTAACTTATGTCATTTCGGAGGAAACAAAGCTAAGTATATATAGATCATTCTGGAGATCTGACATACCTGACATAGTTCACTCCTCATTCTTCTTCTCCTTGTCCTTCCTCATCCTGATGCGCCAAGAGCGGCGAGGCGGTGGAGGAAGTGGGATGTAGTCTTCTACCACAATTGGCATGGTCATGTCGCCCGGCTGTGGGATCGCCGGCGCCACCACCATCGCGAGGTCATTGTCAGGCACCACCACCATTGCGAGGCCATCTTCAGGCAACACCATCGCTAGGTCATCCTCAGCCACCACCATCTCTTACCCATCATCAGCCACCACCATCACTGCGTCATCCTCATCCACCACCATCTGTTGCCCATTGTCAGCCTGCACCTCCTCATTCCCACTCTGCTCCTCTTCTTCCCCACTCCGTTCCGGATCATCCTCGCTGTTGCTTTTGCTGCAGCCAGAGTCGTTGTTGCTGCTCCCATTGCCTGACCAAATGCAACAATGACCATTAACAATCGATGTGAGACAAAGCAAAATGTAGAGGAAGAAGAGGCAGAACATACTGGCATCATCGTCATCCTGGTAGCGCATGCGACACATAGTCGTGTTGAACACCTTCACGGTTAGCATGGCGTCGCCGTCGTACCTGAAGAGAAGGAAGTACCCGTGTCGCAGGTCGTAGGCACGGTAGAACTGCTCCCAGCCACGACACAGGTACATGTGGCCGTACCTGATCATGAACTCCACGTCCCAAAGCCTGCGAAGCCCGCTGCCGGCCTGTCGCAGTTTCACATTCTTTGGCCGATGGCCGCCCAACATCTTCATAAAAGTGTGAGGCAGCCTCTGCAGTTTGGGACAAGGAGTGATGTAGCAAACATCAGAGTTATCATAATGAGATGGGTGAAGGGGAGATCTCTCCTTTTTATATACATGCCTGTTGAAGGAAGTCCCAACTATAATACTGAAGAACTCGAAAGCATCCAACTCATACTCCGGTATGGCAGAGCAGAGCCTGCGGTGACGACCTCCCCCCATCTCTAATAAGCAGCAGAAGAGACCAATTAGTATCTAGAAGCATATCTATAAACATAGAGCCAAGTTTCTAGACATGAAAGAAAACTGAGAAAAAAAGCAATGCACTTGTGCTCAACAACATCAACAACACTTAATTATTTTGGTAGGTTAGTTGGCAATGGCAATTGGCACCCTTCAAAACTAGGGATTTCTCTAGACGTGAAAGAAAACTGAAAATGTTGAAAAAAAGAGCATAGTAATCTAAAAATAGGGAAACACTACACTTCTTCTTCCTCCCCTTTACTTATCTTCTTCTTCTTATTTTTTCATCTTTCTTCTTTCTTCTTAACCAAAACTAAACCTAAAGTTCCTTGTGGTGTGATCACATTGGAATACTTGTGGCAACAATCATAGTTGGACCATATTTTAGGTGGCTCTAGGTGCCACACACCAAGCAAACAAACATACCTCAATTCAGAAACTAAGGGTATAGTGTCCTAAAATCAATTTACTTTGTATGCAAATCAGAACAAGTACCACATCACATTACCATAGGATCCTATTACAGAAAATATATGTAAATGCAAGCTGGGGTGAGACATTATAACCATACTGCAATCTTATACTTGCTCAACTATGATCACAGGAGACGCAACTAACATACGATTTTGAGGCACACACACCTCAACAATGATGTTGCCACTTGCCAGGACCGCATACTCAGGTGTGAACAACAGCTGGATTATACACCATGCTTCACATCAGTGCACCAGCACCGCATTTCAGTAGCAGGCTACACATCTTGAGCTACTGGTGTGTATCAGCAAGCTAGCAGAGTCAACCTAGCTATCAGGTTCTATCAAAGTCAACCTAGCTAGCAACCTAGCTATCTTGAACTTCCAAGTCTAGATGAGCTATCATAATCAATTCTTGCACTGCAATATAAGGCTCTCTGCTCTAACCTAAACTAAAGTAAACCTAAACTAAACCAAACCTAAAGTAAATCTAAACTAAACTTAAAATATAGAAACAAAAACATAAAAAAATACAAGAGGTCTCATCAGGTGGAGGAGGGGGCGCCAGAGGGGTGGGGCGGCTGCGGTGGTGGAGGAGAGGGGCGCCGGGGCGGACGGGTGGAGGAGGGGGCACCGGAGCAGCGGGCGGCCGCGGTGGTGGAGCAGAGGGGTGCCAGGGCCGTCGGGTGGAGGAGGGGGCGCCGAAGCGGCGGGACGGCCGCGGTGGTGGAGCAGAGGGGCGCCAGAACTGCCGAGGTGGAGGAGGGGTGCTGCGGCGACGTGGGTGGCATGGGGTAGTGGCGGCTCGGGCACAAGGCAGGCCAGGGCGGCGCGGCGTGACAACATGGATGGCGCGGGGCGGGGAAGGGGGGCACCGGGGCTGCTGGGGCGGCGCGGCAACGGGGGTGCGGCGGTGGCGGCACGGAGGCGGGGTGGCGCGGGGCGGCGGCGGCTCGGGCGCGGGCGGAGAGAGAGGGGACCAAGAGATGGGGCGCTGTCGGATATCAGGTTCCGGCAAAACCCTTAAGGTTCGAACACTGGGGTGCGCACGAAGATCTTCTCCCTACCAATCCACGCCCATAACCTCGCCGCGATTCTAAGCTAACACGATGAACAACGCAAGGGACACAAGGTTTATACTGGTTTAGGCCACCATTGTGGTGTAATACCCTACTGCAATGTGTGGTGTGTGGATTGCCTCTTGGGCTGATGATGAACAGTACAAGGGGAAGAACAGCCTCGCGAGGAGAGGTGTTCTTGTGCCGGTGTGGCTTGTGGATGAATTGAATCCTCCCCCTTGCTACGATGGTGGCTAGTCCTATTTATAGGGGCCCTGGTCCTCTTCCCATATATTGAGCGGGAAGGGATTCCACAACGACTGGATTTGAAAGGGGCCAGCCAGTACACGCTATCCTGACTAAAGATGGTCTTCGACTGCCAAAGGCACTGGCGATGACACCGTCTTGGGCTCCACGGTGACCTCCATCCTGCCGTCCTGCCGGTCTTGGTCTTGTTGCACCGATATGGAAACCTTTGCTTGATGCCTCGGTACTCCACACCTGCATTTGCCCCGTTTGCACCAAAGAGGAAACAAGGACACTGCATAGTCTGGCGCCCGCCTGGCCTTGATCGTCATGGCTTGCGTCATGAGCACCTCGCGAGGTACCCTTGCCTTGATCTCTCCGCCTCCTCGCGAGACTGCCTGGTGAGGCCGCCCCTGGGGAGACCTTGCGTCGTCCGCCCCGCGAGGCTTGGCCCCTCTTGAGGGTCTTGATCTTGGGTTGATGAAGACAGGCCGCACTGGGCCACTGCTGAGCCACCCCGCAGGCCGCAGACAGGCAGGTCTAGATACCCCATATCCAGAACGCCAACAGTAGCCCTCGGACCCAAGGCGTGCTCGGACTTGGCTTAGCAGCAAAGCCAAAGGGCAAGTGCGGAGCGCCGCGGCCCCAACAGCCTGCGGCCTTGGCTGACGCGTGGCGACTGATTGGACGTGGGCGTCTCCGCTCCCCCATGCTGCCTCGGCAACTACCCAACTGACAAAAGGCTGGCTTGGGTAGGACTTACCTTCGTTGCTCTATTTCGCCTTGCTTCAGATCCCCTTCCTTGCTTTCTTGCTTCCAAAATCTCCAGATCCACTCCATCCTTCCCCTCAAGCAGGCGATGGCACCCTGCAAGGCCAAGACTAACATGCCATAGGCCTGGTACTCGCCGGCCCTAGATGCCCCCAATGTGTCGGAGAAGAATCTTGCTGCCGTACACCTGATGACGATGGTGGAGGGCAGCAAGATGGGGGAGACAGAGCTCCGGGTTGGCTTCTCCAAGCCAGAGGCCAAGGGGAGCACCTTCTAGCCCTTCTTTATGAACGCCTTCGTCGCCGGCCTGGTGCCTCCCTTCTTCGAGTTCTTCTACGCCGTCCTCCGCCATTACAGGTTGCAGGCCCTTCATATCCATCCCAACTCCATTTTCCTTTTGTCGATTTTCTCCTACTATTGCGAGGCGCATGTTGGGGTGATGCCATCCGTGGCTCTGCTGCGCCACTTCTTCTTCCTCCGAATCAACAGTGAGCACACCTTGGCGTGCGCCAACTTCGTCGTGTACGCCAAGGCCAACGCGATCTCGAAGACCGGGAAGAGGGCCGAGAACTTCTGGAGCAAGTGGGTCATGGTGGATGCCAGGTGCATTCAGTCCCGGTTGGTGCTGCCCACGAGGATGCCCCAACCTGGCGAGGGGTGGTCTCGTGCGAAGCTCGATGACAACCGGGCGAAATTGGTGGTGGAGAAGATGAACGCTGACCTGAAGCTAGGCAACATGAAGGCGGCAAAGCTGACGGGGGCCATGCTCCTGAGGGATTTCCTAACGCAGTGGGTGGCTCCACTTCAGACGCAGTCGCGCCCGTTGTGGATGCTTGGGGTGCCGACGACAAGCTCCGTCCGAACCCGGTGGCCTTGGTTGACGATGAAAACCGGCCTCAGCTCTTTGCCTCTTGGCTGGAGACAACCAGGAAGGTCTGGAAGGTGTCCATACTCCCTTGTTCCTTTGTGAGGATCGGGCACTGGTGGTGAAGGCCATGCCCACCTTTGATGGCCGCGGTTTGGTACCGGCGGTGCCTCTTGAGGGCCAGGGCAACGATGCCGGTGGAGGTGTCTTCCGATGGTTCCCGCGAGGGAGGAGAGGAGGACGACGAAGAAGAGGAGCACGACTCGGAGGCGACCTTGAGGGGACGGGGGAGACCTCCCCCCGGCACAGGGCCAGCATCCTCCACACCATGCCGGATGACGATGAGGTTGACGCCCTGCAAGAGGGGGAGGACCTGCTCGTGGTCCCGAAGAAGGACAGGTCGGCGCTGATCTCTCAGGGGGCCGCTCTGGTTCTGGCACCGCCCGAGGCCATCTCCAGCCCTTCTGGTGCGCCTTCTCCCGCTCCTGGATCTCTCGATGCAGCCCCTCGGACCAGGAGGCTTATGGGCTTTAAGCTTGGCAAAAGAGTTGCGGACCATGCCACGACTGATCAGTAAGTGCTCGAACTCTGTCTTGTTCTTGTTTTTGCTGCCGAGGCTTGACGTTCTCCATCACTTGGTTAGGCCGCCGCTTGCGGCGAAGAAGAAGAAGGGGGACGCGGCGGCTCCGCCTGGGGCAGGCTCATCTGCCGCAGCCATGCCTTCGTTGGTGGGAAGGGGAGGTAGTGGAGCTCACACCTCCCCTGCCCGATCGTCCTCGCGAGGCCCAGAGGGGGGCTCTGGCATGGTGCCAGCCCCTGTAGCCCCGCTGACTCTGGAGGTGCAGGTGCCTGATGTTGTCGCTGAGGCGGACAAGACCCAGGAGCTCCCAGTCGCCCAGGTCGCGATCACGCCGTTGCCTCCTCCTCCTGCACCACTTGTTCTAGGTTCCTCTGCCTCCTCTACCGTCTTGGACCGTGCCTTTATCGAGCTGGGCCAGTTGCGAGAAGACCTCCAGGGCGCCAATTCTGCATGGTGGCTGGGCGCCTGGAGCTGATCTCTAGTTGGGTTCATTCTCATGCCTCTGTCCGAGCGGCGCTGAGCCGGGCTGCGGCGGCTTCTGAGAAGGAGAAGCGAGCCACCACCCAGGCCGCGACCACTCATGATGCGGCGCTGAAGGATGCCAGGGTCGCCCAGGACCACTGCAAGGCGCTGGAGGCCGAGCTGCAGGGCTTGCGCGATAAGCTCGCCAAAGAGGCTCGCGACCACCAGGTGAAGGAGGAGGAGATGAAGGCTCGGGAGGACGCCATCGAGGACCACGACACTGAGCTGGCCGTTGAACGCGGCCGACTGAAGGCGCTGGAGCAGAAGTTGAAGACGGAGAGGGCCGAGCTGGATGCCAAGGCGAAGGTCCTAGTCGAGGACCATGTGGCCTTTGCGGATCTGGAGGAGAGATCTCGCAAGGCGCTGAAGACGCTCTATGAGGACGGCCTAGAGAAGCCGCTGGCTGGTGCCGAGGACGGCCCCGCCCAGCTGCTTCCCTTCTTGGTCGAAGCGCTTGAGGAAGTCATAAACAGCGTCGGCCCCATGGCCGAGGTTGAGGCTCGCGTCCTTTCTTCTGTGGCCCTGACGCGCGTCCTCAGCCACATCTACCTTCGCAATCCTAGTGCTAGCCTTGACAGGCTGCTAGAGCCCATGGACGACGAGCGAGCCGCCGCTACTGCTAAGGCCGGGAAGGGCCGAGCGGAAGCCCTACTAGCAAAATTCCGCGCCTTTGCCACCACGCCCTGGGCAGGTGCTGCTAACTCCGCGGCTTCGGGAGGTAGAGCTGATGGAGGCGACATCACCACTGAGGCAGGGCTCGTGGCGAATGACGGTGTTGCCCAAGGGTGATCTTCTCACGACTTCTTTACTGTTTTAGCTCCTGCAATATGCACTGTGCCTCGTGGAGGCGTTTAAACTTGCGTTTGGTATCATGAAGACGACTATGGTTTTAACATTTGCTTCTGGATTCGCTTCGAGATTCTATGGTTTCCTTCCTATTTGCTTTGCGTTTTACGTCGGCAGAGCCCGACCCCGCGCATACCTCAACTACCGTTAGCCCCGACCGAAAACCAGGACGGAACTAAGGAGTGAGGGGCTATGTGAAAAGTTAGGCTCCTGAGTCGCGATGCTCAGGAGTCCCCCTTGATGTGCAAATAACAAATAAGGAGGGAAAGTAGGGGTTGGTCAAGTTTTCTACGTCGGCAGAGCCCGGCCCCGCGCATAGCTCAACCACCGTTAGCCTCGACAGGAAACCAGGACGGAACTAAGGAGTGAGGGGCTACGTGACTAGTTAGGCTCCTGAGTCGTGATGCTCAGGAGTCCCCCTTGACGTTCAAAAAACCTTCATACCTTGGCTCCGCTCGGGGAGGGGCGCGCGACGACCAGGTCCGAGGGACCTGGCTGGGTGGCGTGCGCTCGGGCATGACCCGGGCGCAGCCCCCGTGTCCAGCCCCCTCGCGTGACGCTCCCGAGGGGAGGTGTTGCGATGAGGCCAGACACTAAGCTCTGGGCTACCTGAGGTTGATACGACCGTGGGCCTCCGTCAATTATTTATCACCAGCGCGGAGCATAGCGCTTCTGTATGTGTACAGGCATAGACGCTCCTCGACAGTGTCATCAGCCAGTGCGGAGCATGGTGCTTCCACTAGTACGTGGGAGCCCCCCCCTCCGGGAGGAGCCCCCGGGGCGTGTACAGCCCCGCCCTGACACGTGGCTTGCACGACAGGGCTGGACAAGGTGTATCTGGCACTCGTGAGCCAGCGCGGGACTCACGAGGCCCTACCTCAAGGCGGGTTGCGTTTGGTCTTGAGCCTTGAGCCGCTGTGTGTTCCTGCGGGATGGTTAGATACAAAATGCTCTACGTCCTCAGGTCCCGGCCCTCGAGCGAGCTCAGCCGCCGCTGGTATGCCAGGTCGCGATGCCGTGGCAAGGCCAGGGGGTAAGGGCTGGAGAGCCAGTAAGAGCTCCTAAGTCGCGATGCTCAGGAGCCCCCCTTTTAACGCGCAAGCGATTTGCATGAGGGAGAGAAGGCCCGTGATGGGCGACAGATAATGATCATAGGCAGATTAAGCAGGAAAGGCAAACCAGCTTAGATAAAGGCAGAAAGGGATACATGCCACTTGGTCAGGCCCGAGAGGCTTAGGGGATGATGCAGCCCGAGGGGCGCCCCTCAGCAAGGTAAACTAAAGACATAAGCAAAAGGGGTACATGCTGCAGGACAGACCCAGGCGACCTGGGAATGAGGCAGCCCTGAGGGCGCTCCCAGCTGAAATGAACTTGGAAGATGTCACCTGGCACCGTTGTAGAGGGGTGTGTTGGAGTAGCTGAAGATGCGTGGTGAAGAGACTGGCCCTCACGAGCCACCAGAGCCCTGAGTCTTGGGAGGCTCTGGGGGCTCAGGCGGTTCCTCGAGGACCGTCTCCACCTCCACCAGGACCGCATGATGATTGGCCTCCTGATCTGCCAGAATGCTCCACATGTGTCGCTGGTGGATGGCAGCCGCGTTCGGCAAGCCGAAAGGCATGCGAACATAGCTGTGCGGCGGACCCTCGCAACGTCCCACATGCGAGGGCCAGAGGCACTCCTAAGACGCAGCCCGGTTGAGCCCCGGTAGGTCAATGCAGATGCACAGCCCACCATCCTCACCTGGATGGGGAGCTACACAAAGTAGGCGGCGATCGCCACGTATGACTCTTGATTCCTGAAGCTCCTGAGTGGCCTTGGTGATGAACTCCTGAGGGTTAGGCCTTCCTTGCCCCATGCCTTCCTGAAGGAAACGTGCCGCGAAGCACGCCTCCAAGTGGTTCCCGAGCGCCTCCCTCATGACCTTGGCGAAGTCTGAGGCCCTCCAGAAGATATCCCTCGAGCCCTGCCCGAGGAGGGCGCCGGGCGCGCCTTCTTATGCGATGGAGGGAGGCGCCCCTTGCACGGGCGCAGATCCTGAAGTGACACCTCCGGAGATGCCAACCTCCTGAGGCCTTGAGCGGGGCGATATTTTCTTCTTCTTGGTAACTACCTCACGAGGGTTCTCGCTCTTGCAGTCTGGGTCCTCAATTGATGCAGCTTGAAAGGCGCGCTCGAGCGAGCACACCGCATCCTTTTCTTCACATGGGAGTGTGATGATTCCGCCACTTCCTGGCATCTTGAGGACATTGTAGCCATGATGGGTCACCACCATGAACTTGGCTAGGGCCAGATACCCAAGGATGGCATTGTACGATAGGCGAATATGGGCGACGTCGAAGTCGATGAGCTCGGTACGGTAGTTGTTGCACTGCCCGAAAGTGACAGGGAGGCGGACCTGCCCTATTGGGGTAGTGGAGCCGTCACTAACTCCTGAGAAAGGCTTGGTAGGCTGGAGTTGATCATATGGCACTTGAAGGTTGTCGGACATCTCGACGGACAGGACGTTGAGGCCCGCGCCGCCGTCAATTAGGGTCCTGGTAACTTGCACGTTGCTGATGACTGGGGAGCAAAGCATTGGAAGGACGTCTGCTGTGGCCGCACACTTGAGTTGACCCGCTGAGCTGAAAGTGATGGCGCTCGTGGACCATCTGAGCGGGCGCGTGGCCTTGAGCTTGGGGAGGACTGCATTCACCTCGCGAGCAAACTGCTTGAAGATGCACTAAGAGGCTGGGGCCTAGGCGCCGCCCAAGATGCAAGCGATAGCATGCAGCTCCTGGAAGCCCCCAGCCCCCTCGTCTTGGTGGTGGTCATCATTCCTTCTTGGCGGTGGCAGCGGACGAAGACCTGTGTTGCCCTGCGGGCGGTCCTCGCGAGGCTGATCCCTCCAGGCTCCCTCGCGAGGCTGGTCCTGCTACCGATCCTTGCGAGGTCGGTCACGCCACTCCTGGCGAGGGCCTCGGTTGTCCCATCATCCTCCGCCTCTTCCTCCTCCTCGGCCGTAGGCCCGGTCGTTACACTCGGGGCGTCGACCGATGCGTCCCTCTCGAACGGCTCTAAGCTCTTGGCATTCGTTGGTGTTGAGGGTGTAGAGGTTGTGGTAGGCGCAGAATCGGCTACGCTTGGACGACTCCGGCTGGTCCCTGCCGCGCTTCGTGTCTGGTTCTACTGCAAGCACTGCTGCTCCTTTGCGCTTCACGTCCTTGGCCTTGGTCTTCTTATCTTGTGGGTCAGTAGCTGGAAGCTCGAGGAGGGAGAGGTGTCCATCCTCATCTCTTGCGCACTCGGTTGCCAGGTTGAACAGCTCCAGAGACGTGCACAGATCCTCGTGGATGGCGAGCTCCTCCTTCATCTTGACGTCGTGGATGCCATCGGAGAACGCTGAAATGATGGCCTCCTCTGTTACCCTGGGAATCTTGAGGTGAGCGCCGTTGAAGTGCTGGATGTACTTCAGTAGGGTCTCTCCAGGCTGCTGCTTGATGTGGCGCAGGTCACCCACGGCCGGAGGGCGGTCGCGAGTGCCCTGGAAGTTGGCGATGAAACGGCTGCGCATCTCGTCCCAAGAGGAGATTGAGCCGGGAGGCAGGTTCAGGAGCCAGGTGCGGGCACCGTCCTTGAGCGCCATGGGAAACTAGTTTGCCATGACCTTTTCGTCTCCGTTTGACGCCTCGATGCCCATCTCGTAGAGCTGTAGGAAGTCTGCGGGGTCAGTGGTGCAGTCATAGCGAGGAGGCAGGTACGACTTGAACTTACCGGGCCAGGCGACGTTACGCAGCTCGGCGGTGAAGGCGCGGGAGCCTGCCTTGGCCACCGGAGCTTTATGCAGACTCGGGGCCTGCTCTTGATGGTTCCCGCACGCTGCCGCCAGGGGCAACGGGGGGTCTTGGCGTGCCGGTGCAAGGATGCGGTCTTGCCGTGCTGGTGCAGGGAGCACATGAGCGCCTTCTTGAGGCCGAGGGATTTCTTGACAGCTTCTTTCTTGCCGCTCGGGTGCTGGACGCGGTGGATCACGTCCGGGAGCCATGCGCCTTGGAGCCAGGGCGCCTTCTTGGGGAGGAGGTGGTGGAGGCACCCCCTGAGCCGCTTCACCCATGCAGGACGGAGGGCGAGGCAGCGAGAGGGACGGCGCAGGAGAGCCCCCTGCGGCATTGATGAGCTTAGTGATGCAAGCAAGCCACTCTTCGTAGAGGTCATCGACGGGGCGGTAGTGCAGGAG
Source organism: Triticum aestivum (assembly GCF_018294505.1). Taxonomy (NCBI): domain Eukaryota; kingdom Viridiplantae; phylum Streptophyta; class Magnoliopsida; order Poales; family Poaceae; genus Triticum; species Triticum aestivum. The sequence goes on along the minus strand of NC_057795.1, from coordinate 417,066,717 downwards.
CTCACGTGCTAGGAGCAACACAGCCTACGCATTCGTGGGGGTGCGACAAGCGTGAGACGACGAACCAGCTGGGGTCAGCAACGGAGTGGCGGTGCGGCCCTCCCGCCGCACCGAGGGGTGCAGTGAAGATGCTTGCTCCTCGTTCCCCACCGGGCCGGTGGCGGCGTGGGCGGCAGGCGACAGAGAATGACGAGGAGGCCCACCGACGGGAGCTGTCTGGGCCACGTGGGCGGCGATAGCAGCCCGACACTCGGCGCGAGCTCTGCGAGCATCTGCCATGGATGCGACGAAGCGATGGGACGCAGGTTAGCGGAGAAAAGATTCTGACACACCCCTACCTGGTGCGCCAAATGTCGGATATCGGGTTCCGGCAAAACCCTTAAGGTTCGAACACTGGGGTGCGCATGAAGATCTTCTCCCTACCGATCCACGCCCATGACGTCGTCGTGGTTCTAGGCTAACATGATGAACAATGCAAGGGACACAAGGTTTATACTGGTTCAGGCCACCATTGTGGTGTAATACCCTACTCCAGTGTGTGGTGTGTGGATTTCCTCTTGGGCTGATGATGAACAGTACAAGGGGAAGAACAGCCTCGCGAAGAGAGGTGTTCTTGTGCCGGTGTGGCTTGTGGATGAACTGAATCCTCCCCTTTGCTACGGTGGTGTCTAGTCCTATTTATAGGGGCCCTGGTCCTCTTCCCAAATATTGAGCGGGAAGGGATTCCACAACGGAGGGATTTGAAAGGGGACAACCAGTACAAGCTATCCTGACTAAAGGTGGTCTTCGACTGCCAAAGGCACTAGCGATGACGCCGTCTTGGGCTCCACGGTGACCTCCATCATGCCGTCCTGCTGGTCTTGGTCTTGTTGCACCGATATGGAAACCTTTGCTTGATGCCTTGGTACTCCACGCCTGCGCTTGCCCCCTTGGCACCAAAGAGGAAACAAGGACACTACATATTCTGGCGCCCGCCTGGCCTTGATCGTCATGGCTTGCGCCATGAGCACCTCGCGAGGTACCCTTGCCTTGATCTCTCCACCTCCTCGCGAGCCTGCCTGGTGAGGCCGCCCCTGGGGAGGCCTTGCGTCGTCCGCCCCACGAGGCTTGCCCCTTGCGAGGGTCTTGATCTTGGGTTGATGAAGACGGGCCGCACTGGGCCACTGCTGAGCCACACCGCAGGCCGCAGACATGCAGGTCTGGATACCCCCATATCCAGAACGCCGACAGGCGTGGGTGGGCGTCGATGGATTTTAGTTAGGGCACGGTTCTTTGCCGTCTGCTAGCAGACGACAAAGATCATAGCTAGCAGACGTTAGTTTGGCCACTTTCTTTGCTGTCTACTAGCGGACGGCAAAGAAAGTGTCCATTAGGTGGTACTTGGTAGTGGGCCACCCTCATTCTTTGTCGTCCGCTAGCGGACGTCAAAGAGTTGGCTGACGGCAAACATGGTCTTTGCCGTCAGCTCTTTCTTTGCTGTCAGCTTCTATTAAGCTGAGGGCAAAGACCTTCTTTGCCGTCAGCTAGCAGACGACAAAGATCTAGCGGACGGCAAATATCCTGATTCCAGTAGTGTGCCTCGGTCATGACTACATGATTCCCGAACCCGTAGGGTCACACGCTTAAAGTTCGATGATGCTAGAGTAATATTGGGGTATGCATGTTGGTGATCGAATGTTGTTTGGAGTCCCAGATGAGATCCTGAATGTTATGAGGAGTCTCGGAATGGTCCAGAGGTAAAGATTTATATATGGAAAGTCGTTTTTGGGATTCCGAAAAGGTGCATTTTTTCGGTATTATACCGGGAAGCTTCTAGAAGGTTCCGGATGATTCCATAGGGGTCCGGAAGTCGACAAGTGGGTCCACCACGTCCCACAAGCCAGCATGGGCTGAAAGGGGGCCCACTGGCCTACATGGGCCAGGCGCACCAGCCCCTAAGAGCCATGTGTGGCTAAGACATTTGGAAGAGGACTAGGAATCCAACTCCTACTAGGAGTAGGAGTCCTTCCCCTTGGTGCAACCTCCTATTAGGAGTAGGGCTGGACTCCCAGCCCTCACACATATATAAATAGAGGGAAGGAGGTGAGGGAGTCCTGGATAAGGGGGTATCCGGACAGCCGGGCTATGTACTTTGGCCGGACTGTTGGACTATGAAGATACAAGATAGAAGACTTTGTCCCGTGTCCGGATGGGACTCTCCTTGGCGTGGAAGGCAAGCTTGGCGATTCGGATGTAGATCTCCTCCTGTGTAAACCGACCCTATGTAACCCTAGCCCCCTCCGGTGTCTATATAAACAGGAGGGTTTAGTCCGTAGGACACATCAACAATCATACCATAGGCTAGCTTCTAGGGTTTAGCCTCTCTGATCTCGTGGTAGATCCACTCTTGTAATACTCATATCATCAAGATCAATCAAGCAGGAAGTAGGGTATTACCTCCATCGAGAGGGCCTAAACCTGGTTAAACATTGTGTCCCCAGTCTCCTATTACCATTAGCCTTAGACGCACAGTTCGGGACCCCCTACCCGAGATCCGCCGGTTTTGACACCGATATTGGTGCTTTCATTGAGAGTTCCTCTGTGTCGTCGCGATAAGGCTTGATGGCTCGCCTCGTTGTCAAGGACAACATCACCTCCGGGGGAGCCCTGGCTTTAGGCCAAACTCTCCGGCTGGGCGGCTTTGTTATGACAGCCCGATCGGCTGTCGCGCTGACAATGACTTCTCAGGTCATTAAAAATAGCCTCCACGTTGATTCAAAATTTGCCGAACAGATGGACCCAATGGAGCTCTTCAGCCTCAATGAGCTCTTGGATCGCATCGCCGCCCTAGGCATCACCACGGACTATGACCGGATCAGACTTAAACCTGATCAAAGGGAGATTCACTCTACACCGGTCACCCATGAGATAGCGGTAGTGGAAGAGCATCATCCTAATTCTCCCTCCACTTTGAGGATGAACTATGTCCAGATTTCTGAGCTCTCCGAACCGGACACCCGCTCGCAGGAGGACATGACCCCGGTCCCGGACTCAGGATCGGGGGGCGGGCTAAAGAAATCGGGCAACGCCCCAGAACCCAAGCCGTTAAGCTCGGAAGCTTCTTTGCCCCTGGGTCCCAGATCGGGTCGGGATTCGGATTCAAATCTGCCCACCCACCCAGATTTATCGAATCTTTCCCATATTAGACAAGAGCCCCAAGAAACAGCACACCACTACTGGGCCAGATTCCTCCTTGTGATAAACAGGATCAAGGACTATCACGAGGCAGACGCAATCTCCCTCTTTTGCAAAAATTGCACGGACAAAGGAATTCTCAACGCTATAAGTCGCCGTGACATAGTACACTTTGCTGACTTAGCGGCCATAGTACAAAAGTACTGCACGATGGAAAGCGCCTAGAAAACCTAAACAAGCTTCTGGGACAATTCGGCTATAGCCAAATCCTTTGTCCGAACTAAAAGGGTCAACTCTCGTAAGTCACCCGATTTAAGTACCAAAAAAATAAAGCCCGCCGCAAGGCGCGGAACCGTATTGGAAGAATGGCTAAACGGGCCGTGCAATATTCACAGCACACCGGACACTACGCCAACGCATAGCCTTAGAGCATGTTGGATACTCCGGCAGGTAGCAAAGAGCGGCGAGGATCTCCTCATAAAATATCCCGCCGGAGATAGCAATACGGTATTTATAGTCTTTGAGACTTTCGCCTCAAATAATAGGCGCAAGCGAGCTCAGCACAGCCTCGCAGAAGTTTGCCACGTGGCAACAATAAACCCATGGAATGACACGGCTATAACCTACAACGCCAGTGACAAACCCCAATTCCGGACAGTCCGAGCACCAGCCGCTTTGGTCCTTAGACCAATCGTGGATGGCTTCAGGCTTACTAAAGTGCTCATGGACGGCGGAAGCGTACTAAACCTCATCTATGAGGAAACCCTCAACAAGATGGAAATTGACAAAATCTACATTGAACGAAGCAGCACGACCTTCAGGGGAATCATCCCCAGTCGAGAGGCACAATGCACGAGAAAATCACACTGGATGTGGTATTCGGCACGCCGAAGAATTGCAGGTCCAAAGAAAGTACATTCCAAGTAGCCCCGTTCAGCAGCGGATACCACGCCCTCTTGGGGCGGGACGCATTCACGAGTTTTCAGGCTATACCCCATTATGGGTATATGAAGCTCAAAATGCCCGGGCCCAACGGAATCATCACCCTAGCTAGTGATCCGAACGTCGCACTCCGCGCCAAAAATAAAATTGCTGCCCTCACCCTGGAGGCGTTATCAGAAGCCCTCGCGGCCGAAGAACTGACAACACTGCGAGCAACAGTGGACAGAGACGACGTGATACTCGACAAGCGACCTAAATCCACCTCCTTCAAGCCAGCGGACGAGATAGTCAAATTCCAGGTCCACCCAACGGACCCTTCGAAGACAACTTCCATAGGGACACACCTAAACCCTACAATCGACGCCGCACTGCGAGACTTCCTGCGTGAAAATTGGGATATTTTCGCCTGGCACCCTTCAGACATGCCGGGCATCCCATGCAGGCTGGCCGAACACAGCCTCAATATACTAAAAGGATACAAGCCAGTCAAGCAGACTCTTAGGCGCTTCTCAGAGCCTAAGCGGCAAGCCATGGGAGAAGAGCTAGCCAAGCTACTTGAAGCCAGATTCATTAGAGACATCAAGCATCCGGATTGGCTAGCAAACTTGGTCATGGTACCAAAAAAGGACAAATCCTGACGCTTATGTGTCGATTTCAAAGACCTCAATAAAGCTTTCCCTAAGGATCCCTTCCCCCTCCCCTGCATTGATCAGATAATCGAGGCCACCGCAGGACACGACTCATTGTGTTTCCTCGACGCATACTCCGGATACCATCAAATAAAGATGGCGGAGTCCAACCAGGCTGCAACAGCCTTCATCACCCCTTACGACCCCTTCTGTTTCAACACCATGCCCTTCGGGCTCAAAAACACTGGCGCAACCTATCAACGCATGATTCAGACATGCCTGGAAAAACAAATCGGCAAGACACTAGAGGCCTACGTAGACGATGTGGTCATCAAAACAAGACACGTCGAAACCTTAATAGACGACTTGAGGCTTACATTCGATAAAACATACGACATCAAGCTCAACCCGAAGAAGTGTGTCTTCGGGGTACCCTCCGGAAAATTGCTCGGCTTCATCGTTTCCAATAGAGGAATTGAAGCCAGTCCGGCAAAAATCCGAGCTCTGTCACAGTTGGCTATCCCAACAGACCTCAAGCAGATCCAGAAACTAACTGGATGTGTGGCTGCCTTAAGCCGCTTTATCTCCTGCTTAGGAGAAAAGGCACTACCCTTGTATAGCCTTCTTCGATGCACCGAACACTTTGAGTGGACGGATGCGGCCACGACCGGACTGGAAGAAATAAAGGCACTCTTGGCCACTAACCCAGTCCTGACCGCGCCAAATATCGGCGAATCCATTCAATTATACATAGCCGCAACAAACTAAGTTGTGAGCACAGTGCTCGTCGTCGAACGAGAGGCAGACGGACACAAGTTCCCGCTCCAAAAGCCGGTATATTACGTGTCCACTGTCCTCACTCCATGTAAATCTCAGTACCCGCACTATCAAAAGATAGCGTATGTGGTCTTCATGGCATCTCGGAAACTACGACACTACTTTCAAGAGTGTTCGATCATGGTGGCCTCCGAAGTTCCACTCAATGACATAATAAATAACCGCGACGCAACATGCTGAATTGCTAAATGGGCTATTGAGCTCCTTCCATTAGACATAACATACAAACCATGTCGGGCCATTAAGTCGCAAGTACTGGCTGACTTCGTCGCCGAATGGACAGAAGCCGAACTCCCTAAAGAGTACGACACATACTCAAATTGGATCATGCATTTCGACGGCTCCAAAATGCTGGCCGGATTAGGAGTGGGTGTCGTCCTGACACCCCCCACCAAAGACACGGTACAGTACATCCTCCAAATATTATTCATAGACTCCAACAATGTAGCCTCCATGGGCATTCAATGCCTTGAAGTGCGCGGGGACTCGAACCTCGCAATATCTCAGGTAAACGGAGACTTTGACGCCAAGGATCCAAAAATGGTGGCCTATCGCAATGTCATCCTCAAAATGTCAGCTCGGTTCGAGGGGCTCGAATTCCACCATGTGGCTAGAGAAAATAACCAAGCGACCGATATCCTCGCACGCATCGGTGCTAGACGCGACCCCGTACCACCTAACATCTTCTTAGAAAGGTTGTTCAAACCATCTGTGGCATGGGAGGGGGAGTCCGACACTACTAGTCCGGCTCCAAACACAACCCCAGATTGTGGACCTTCTGACATAATCGAAGGCTCTGCCACCGAAATAACATCTTCGGCCCATGAAATAATGGCTGTCATCGCCCCGTGGACCAAGCCCTTCTTGGCCTACCTTAATAGGCAAGAGCTCCCCGAGGACCAAAATGAGGCACGTTGTATTGTGCGACGCTCTAAAGCCTACAAAGTCCATGAAGGAGAACTCTACAAGAAGAGCGCCACCGGAGTGCTCCAACGATGCATCTCCGAAGAGGAAGGGAGGCAGCTCTTAGCCGAAATCCATTCCGGACTAGGCGGGCACCACGTGGCAGCCCGATCTCTCGTAAGCAAGGCCTTTCGGACAGGATTCTACTGGCCAACAGCCCGAGCAGACGCACAGTACCTTGTCCAACATTGCGTTGGTTGCCAATTATTTGCCAATCAGAGCCATATGCCCCCTACCGCTCTCCAAACAATCCCCATAACTTGGCCCTTCGTGGTCTGGGGGCTGGATATGGTGGGACCCCTTAAAGGGGGAAGCCATAAGGAAAATTACCTATTGGTCATGGTGGACAAGTTCACCAAATGGAATGAAGCCAAACCAGTTAAAACAGCCGAATCCGGACCAGTAATAGACTTCATATCGGAGGTTGTACACCATTACGGTGTCCCCCACAATATCATCACTGACAATGGCTCGAACTTTACAGCCGAGGAGGTGAAAGCCTGGTGCGGCAAACTGGGCCTTAAGCTCGACCACGCCTCTGTCTATCACCCCCAAACAAACGGTCAGGTTGAACGTGCAAACGGTCTTATTATGAGCGGCATCAAACCTAGACTAGTGCGATCTTTGAAGGAATCAGACACGCATTGGGTCGAGGAACTCGACTCCGTACTCTGGGGGCTGCGGACCACGCCGAATCGCACCATCGGATACACACCGTTTTTCATGGTGTACGGCGCAGAAGCAGTGCTGCCCTGCGATATAATTCATGACTCACCTCGTGTGCGCATGTATGAAGAGAAGGAAGCCGAGCTAGACCGGCAGGACAACTTAAATGCTTTGGAGGAGGAACGTGATGTCGCTAAAGCCCGTTCTGCATTCTATCAGCAACAGGATCGAAGGTACCAAAGCAGAGAAGTACGGGCCAAAACTTACAACATTGGCGAACTCGTTCTAGGCCTACCGGAGAAGAAGAAGGACAAGCTCAAACCCAAGTGGGAAGGCTCCTTTATCATTGATAAAGTTCTCACCGGAGGAGCGTATCGCCTGTGTAGTGCATTTGATAACAGACTAGAGCCAAACCCATGGAACGCGGCCAGACTCCGGAGATTCTACGCCTAGCGCCGAACCCAGTGTTCGTCTCCTTAACTCCACCCCCTCAATTATGTCCTCCCCCCTCCTTTCTCGCCTTTTTCCTTTTTTATATATACAACCTTAAAACTATACGGATGCCCTGAGCACCCCGGCCGCATTATGCGCGCACACTATTCCTGGGGGCTTCCTATTCGGAAGCTATATATATAACCACTCTACTGGCTTCTTGCCAGCCACATATGCATTTTTCTGTCCATATGTGCCTTTTCTTCACCACTATATGCATCGATATGACTTAAGTTTTGGCCATGCTGGGTTGCATGGCTCTTGTATTTATGCCCTACGTTCCCGTTAATTCGGCTAGGGCATAAGGGGAGCACCTCTGCGATTGTTACTTCCGGTTGAGCCGGATGTGTACCTCAGGCTGGGTGAAGCCGAAAGCTAGCGTTCTTAAGGAAATATTTGGTCAGTGAACAAAAGATGTCCTTGTTCCTAACAACGAAAATACCCAGATGTTTTGTTTCCTGCGCTCCTGTTTGCAGTTCGGACATGCACATCGATGCATGCGTACCCAGAGAAAGGAATCCCTAACGGAACTATTCTCTCTGGAAGATGTTTCTTACTATAAATGTAATATAGCATAATTAGTTGGGTACTTGTCTGTTCAAGCACTTATGACCCCTACGCCTGGTTTCCACGCATACCCCGGTTTTTTTCATTACTATGTGGGTATTCGGATACACCCCGGACTGTCGGATCCGGGGGCTGAAGCAGAAAGGTCCGCCATGACAAATGATTTTCAATCCGGCTAGAGAGTACACGAGCCCATTCAAAATTACATAATCATACTGACTGGCTATACTCTTCCTCTATACCATCCAACATGCTGTCTAGCTTACATTCCAGCTGGGAATACTTCGCAGCTAATGCTACTTGATCATATACCAAACTAACGGGTATCTCTTGTCCATCTGGCCCAGCCGGTCCGACTTCGGCCATATGGTTTGGGTCACCCTTGGCGTATCGCGTCTTCACCATGGCCCAGGCTTCTCTCGCACCTTGACGGCAGGCTAATATCTTCCATAATTGGAAGCGCCGCCGTGCTCGTTTGAGAATCTCTACAAGTTCGCCCATGCCTCCGGGCAGGGAAGCGGACGGCCACAAAGCTTGGGCAATACCCTGCATCACCTGTCGAGCTCGTTCGTGCAATTGTGAAAGCTCTTGCAGCATATCGCCTGCGGAACTGGGCATCTCTTCTTCAGGGCGCCCCGTCATCATACCTATAGACATAACTCTATCAATATGCCTCCTCGCCGAACTACGCCACAGTTTGTTCAAGAACTTACTATAAATGCTGCGTCGAAGCCTCTAGTTCTCCTTCACGGAGTCCGCGATCTGAGCCCGAACATCTTTCAATTCGATGCTCAGTTGGAGATTAGCATCTTGCAGCTTATTCTTCGCCTGAATAGACCGTGTCAGCAAACGTTCGCCCGTCTTCAGTTGACTTTGAAGATGCAGCTCATTACCTCCGACAGCCTCTGGATTTCCTCTGGAATTATCTGTCGAATATTTCGTCAGATTTATACACCATGCCGAACACACAAACTGGTAAAAGAATCATTACCAGAAGAAATCTTTTTGGATCCCTCTTGTTCGGCTATGTTAGCCTTCATTTGAGCCTTACACTCCTCCAGCTCTTGAGATAACTGGGCATTCTTCTCTACAAGAACCTATGCATTTAATGATCCATAAATAAGTTGTGCCAACTGTTTCAAGTCTCAGGGGCTACAACTACACATACTTATTAAAATTCTCTTACCCGTATATCCTTCACATACTGGTCCGTTGCTCTAACAAGTCCATCTTGAGCAGCGCGGATATAGGCGTGTCCAGAATTTAAGGCGTTGAACGCCTCTTCAGAAAAAATACCACCGCGGAGTACGGCCCGTCGGCGCCGGTGATTCATGGTGCTCTCCACTTCTGAATTTGTGGTTGAAAGCATATCCGTATCCTCCGCAGGAGGACAGTTTGGCACTGTCCCCACATCAACCTCCGCCTGGGAATCCGGTCCAGGAATCTGGCTACTGGAGGCATGGCTGGTAGGATCACCGGACACAATCCGGCGTTTCCTGACAAGACGTAATTAAAGCTATCACGTCTCTACAAATCGACTAAATAAATCACGGGGCAAGTTCAATGAATACCTCTGCGCCTGCGTACCGCTCCTGGCCGCCTTCCTTTTAAGCCTACTTTGTCTAGGCGCCTCTTGCTGAGATGCCCCCGCAGGTTTCGCACGGCGTCTCGAGTGCCGTTTCTGTAAAAACATGGCGTATGATCATAAGGTATGGCAAAACTAAGGAATCCTTTCGGAAGGTTGAAGCCCCGACATTACTTACATGCGACACGGGAAGCAGTCCGGGATAATCCGCGATGATGGCCACTAAAGAGCCGTCATTGCTTGCCTGATAAAAAGTCCCGTCGACGAATTCCATGGATATGTCCGGATCTTCTTCAAGTCCGGGGTCAAGAGCCTGGCCGGGATCCTCTGGCTGCGGAGAGGGGCTGTTGAACTCTGTCGGTGTTCTGGGAACGGGGGTACCCAGTCTTGCCTGCCTGCGGCCTACGGCGTGGCTCAAGGAGTGGCCCTGTACAACCCATCTTCATCAACATATGCTCAAGACTCTCGCGAGGGGCCAAGCCACGCGGGGCGGACAACAGGAAGCTTCCTCAGGCACAGCCTCGTCAGGCTGGCTCGCGAGGAGGTGGAGAGATCAAGGCAGGGTACCTCATGAGGTGCCCGTGACGCAAGCCATGACGACCAAAGCCACCGGGAATCGGCCTGCGCAGAGTCCTTGTTTCCTCTTTGGTGCAAAGGGGGCAAGCGCAGGCAAGAGTATCAAGCAAAGGCAACCATTTCGGTGCAACAAGATCAAGACCAGCAGAACGGCAGGATGGAGGTCATCGTGGAGCCCAAGCCGGCGTCACCGTCAGAGTCTTTGGCAGGCGAGGACCGACTTTAGCCAGGATAAGTGTACTAGATGTTCCACTTCAAAATGGCCAATTGTTGGCGCCCTTCCCGCTCAATATTTGGGAAGAGCACCAAGGCCTCGCTCTATAAATAGGGTTAGCCACCACAGAATAAGGGGATCCAGATTCAATCCTTCCCAAGAGGCATCACCTCCACAAGAACTCCTCCCCTCGTGAGGCATTCTTCCCTTGTATTGTTCATCATCAGCCCCTGAGGCAATCCACCACACAACAAACTAGAGTAGGGTATTACACCATAATGGTGGCCCGAACTAGTATAAACCTCATGTCCCTTGTGTTGTTCTTCGTGTAGTTTAGATCCTTGCGAGGCGGCGAGACGTGAGTAGGTAGGAGGTGTGATCTCCGCGCGCACCCCAAAGTTCGAACCTTGATGGTCTGCCGGAACCCGAAATCCGACATTAGGCGCACTAGGTAGGGGTGCGCCAGAGCTTTCCCTTCCACCGACCTGCTCTCCGCCAACACCGCGCTTCGCCCTTATGATGGGCAATGCGCCGCCCGCTCTGGTTGCCAGCGCCAGCACGGGGGTCAGGGGGCTTCGAGCCTTGGCCCCCGCCTTGCGGCAGGTGCAGTGGCCAAACAAGTTCAAGCCGGAGATTCCACTGCGCTACAACGGCACGGCCGATCCGCTGGCTTTCCTGCTGGCGTATGAGGAGGCCGTCCACAAGGCCGGGGGCGATGACAGGGTCATGGCTAACTGGTTTCCCATGGCCCTCACCGGCGTCCCGCGCATGTGGCTGCTCCACCTACCAACGGCTTCCGTGGCCTCTTGGGGGGAGCTGCGCGGCCTCTTCCTCGCCTAGTATGCTGCACTGGCGCCCCCGGTCGTTGCAACTCTCCTAGGTGGCTCGCAGGCGCCACCTTCAGGCCGCCACATCAAGCCATTCGTCTGCCAGATAGGCGCCGCTTCCGCGCAGCATGGGGCTCCTCCAGGTTGGGCGGCACCTTAGGCCGATCTGGCCTTCAGCTCGGATGATCACCCCTCCAACTCAGCCTGCTCGGGCGCGCTCCCAATGCTGTGCACCCCCACCATCTGCCAGGTGGCCGTCACCAGGACCCTCATTGACGGTGGTGCTGGCCTCAGCATGCTCTCGGTGGAAGCCTTCAGCCTCCTCCACGTACCGCCAGAGCGGCTTCAGCCTAGCAGGCCCTTTTTGGGCGTTGGAGGCGGTTCCACCGGCTCCCTAGGACAGATCCGCCTCCCGGTGACCTTCGGCACCTACGACAACTTCCGCACGGAGCTAATCGACTTCGACATCACCCCCATCGGCCTCCCATACAACGCCATCCTCGGCTATCCGACACTAGCCCGATTCATGGCTGCAACTCACCCAGCGTACAACCTCATGAAGATGCCCGAGAGTAGCAGCATCCTCACCGTGTACGGAGACATCGGGGATGCATTGCAAGCGCTCAAGCTTGCCTTCAAGGCTGCGGCGGTGGCGCAGCCCACCGGCTCAGCCGTCCCCGAGACCAAAAGGGCTGCGCCGGCCAAGAAGAAGCAGCTGTTCAGCCAAGACAAGGCGGAGACCAAGCAGGTACCGGTCGACGAGTGTGAGCCCATCGGGGCTACCTTCACGATTGGCACCAACCTCGAGCCTGAGCAGGAGAAGGCCCTGGTCAGTTTCCTGCGCGCGAACAGGAAGGTGTTTGCGTGGGAACCTAATCAGCTAGCGGGAGTCCCGAGGGATGTAATCCAGCACCATCTCAACGTGTGTCCCAACGTGCGCCCTATGAAGCAGAAGGCATGGCGGCAGTCCACGGAGAAGCAGGCCTTCATCGTCCAAGAAACCCGCAAGTTAGAAGCAGCAGGGGTCATCCGTGAGGTTCGCTACCCAGATTGGCTGGCCAACCCGGTCGTCGTGCCAAAGAAGGGGGGAAAGGAACGCATGTGTGTCGACTTCACCAACCTCAACAAAGCCTGCCCACAGGATCCATTCCCACTTCCTCGCATTGACCAGATCATCAACTCCAGCGCCGAGTGTGACCTACTGTGCTTCCCTGATGCCTTCTCGGGCTATCGTCAGATCAAAATGGCAGTGGAGGACGTGGAGAAGATGACCTTCCTAACCCCATGTGGAGTATACTGCTACACCTGCATGCCATTCGGGTTGCGCAATGTAGGCGCAACCTTCCAGCGGTTGATGCACATCTCTCTAGGGCGACAGCTGGGGAGGAATGCTGAAGCTTATATGGATGACATTGTGGTGAAGTCTTGGGAGGCGAAGACCCTGATACAGGACCTGGAGGAAACCTTCGCAAGCCACAGCGAAGTGGACCTGCGGCTCAACCCAGAGAAGTGTGTATTTGGAGTCCCCTCGGGCAAGCTCCTAGGCTTCCTTGTATCGCACAGAGTCATTGAGGCTAACCCAGAGAAGGTCAAGGCAGTTGAGGACATGAGTCCGCCAAAGACCCTCAGAGAAATGCAAAAGCTCACCGGGCGCGTAACCGCATTACGGCGTTTCATCTCCAAGCTGGGAGAGCGGGCGCTGCCGTTCTTCAAGCTGATGAAGAGGAAATGCCCTTTCGAATGGACTGAAGAGGCCGACAAAGCATCCCAAGACCTCAAGAGGTACCTAACCAGCCCCCCGGTGATGGTGGCCCCTCGCCCTCGATAGCCCCTGGTGCTCTACCTTGCAACCACCCCTTATTCCGCCAGCGCAGCCCTAGTAGCAGTCCGGAAGGAGCGTCAGGCCTCGGCCGCCATCGCACCCCCGGCCGAGGCAGAGCAGGGCATGGAAGGCCTCGCAGAGGCCACGACCGCAGCAGAGAAAGATCATCCCTGCCAAGAGAGCGCACCAGGAGCAGAGGAGGCTCCTTCAGGTGACCAAGGCCTAAGAGCCGCACCGCCCCAGGAGGCGCCCTGGCCTCCGGAGGACGCGGGTCACGCCGACACCCTCAATCTCGTCGAGCATCCAGTGTACTTCGTCAGTACGGTGCTGCGGGACGCAAGGGCGTGGTACCCAATGCCTTAGAAGCTACTCCTTGCGCTGTTGGTAGCCTCGCGCAAGCTACGACACTACTTTTAGGGCCATCCCATCAAGGTCATCTCAGCCTATCCCCTGGAAAGGGTGCTCAGGAACCCCAACTCAGCGGGGAGGGTTGCCGAATAGAACATCGAACTGCAAGCATTCCAGCTAGAATTCAGCACTACCAGGGTCATTAAGGGGGCCGCGCTCGCGGATTTCGTGGCGGAATGGATAGAGGCGCCAGGGCTCAAACTAGGCGAGGATCGGTCACTCTCCCCGGGGGGTGAAGTGCCGGATGGTTGGGTGATGTACTTCGACGGAGCATTCGCGCGACAGGGCGCAGGGGCTAGCGCAGTGCTCATATCCCCCACTCAAGACAAGCTTTACTATGTTGTGCAGCTCTGTTTCCAGCATGGGGAGAAGGTCTCCAACAACATAGCAGAATATGAGGGCCTGATAGCAGGCTTGAGGGCAGCCATCGCCTTGGGAGTAAAACGAATCACCATCAAAGGTGACTCGCAACTCCTTGTCAACTTCTCCAACGAAGTGTACGAGCCAAAGGATGAGCATATGGAAGCGTACCTCACTGAGGTCCGCAAGATGGAGAAACAATTTTGGGGGCTGGAGTTGCAGCATGTGCCTCGCGGTACCAATCAGGAGGCTGATGACATTGCCAGAGAGCATCCATGCGGCTACCTCAGGAGCCGGGCATCTTCGAGGAGAGGCTCTTCAAACCCTCGGCGACACCGATGTTGTCAAGTGCGGCGCAGCCTAGGGAGGAACTCCCTCAGCCACCTGCCTCGGGAGCCCCAGCATGCGGCCCGGCCTCGGGGGCACGCCTGCTTCTGGCGTTGGAGCCTCGAGAAGAATGCTGGATGGCAGAATTCAAGGTCTACTTGACGCAAGGGACTCTGTCAGAGAAGGAGGAGGATGCGGAGCGCGTGGCATGGCAGGCCACGGCCTACAGCGTCAAGGATGGGGAGCTCTACCGAAGGTGGCCGAACGACATGTCCCTGCGTTGCATTCCCAGAGAGCAAGGGAAGGAGCTCCTGGCCGACATACACGGCGGAGACTGTGGGCACCACTCATCCTCGCGCACCCTCGTTGGCAAGGCATTTCACAGCGGGTTCTACTGGCCCACAGCGCTCAACGACGCTGTTGAGCCGGTGAAGGCTTGTGCGGCCTGCCAGTTCCACGCCAAGCAGATCCACCAGCCGGCGGGGGGACTACAGACCATACCCCTCTCATGGACATTCGCAGTTTGGGGGCTCGACATTCTGGGCCCGTTCCCTCGGGCGCCAGGGGGCTACCGCTACCTCTACGTCGCCGTGGACAAGTTCACCAAGTGGGCCGAAGTAGAAGCGTTCGCACCATACCCGCGGGCTTAGCAGTCAAGTTCATCAAGGGCCTCGTGAGATTATTTGGGGTGCCTAACCGCATTATCACCGATAACGGTTCGCAGTTCACCAGCAATCTCTTCAAAACATACTGTGCTAACCTCGGAACGTAGATATGCTACGCCTCAGTGGCGCACCCCCGGAGCAACGGCCAGGCTGAACGAGCCAACGCGGAGGTCCTGAGGGGCCTCAAAACCAGAACCTTGAAGAAGAAGCTAGAAGCCTGCGACAGGGTCTGGTACGACGAGCTCCAATCCGTGCTGTGGTCCATCCGCACGACCGCAACCAAGCCGACTGGCGAGACCCCGTTCCTTCTGGTTTATGGAGCTGAAGCCGTTCTCCCTCACGAGGTCAGGCGTCATTCCACACGGGTCCTAGCATTCAACGAGGCGCAGCAGGGCTCCATGCGGGGGACGGATCTCGTGCTAGGGGAGGAGCGTCGCCGAGAAGCCGTGCTACGAGCAGCAAGGTACCAACAAGCACTGCGGTGATACCACTGCCGCAACATCCGTCCCAGGACTCTTGAGGTAGGGGACCTCGTGCTCAGACGGGTTCTCTCCAGGGAGGGGCTGCATAAGCTCTCTCCCATGTGGGAGGGCCCGTTCAAGGATGTTCATGTTTCCAGGCCCGGCTCCACGCGCTTGGAGACCCAGGGGGGTGCCTGTCCAGAACGTGTGGAACATTCAACACCTCCGAAGATTTTACCCCTGAAAAAGGCCCGGTGCCTGTGAAGAAGGCGAATGCCTGTGAAGTTGCCGCGTTTTGGAAAAGGCCTGGTGCCTGTGAAGAAGGCGAATGCCTGTGAAGTTGCCGCGTTTTGGAAAAGGCCCGGTGCCTGTGAAGAAGGCAAATGCCTGTGAAGTTGCCGCGTTTTTTAAAAGGCCCGGTGCCTGTGAAGAAGGCGAATGCCTGTGAAGTTTCTGTGTTTGGGAAAAGGCCCGGTGCCTGTGAAGAAGGCAAACGCCTATGAAGCTCGCCGCCCGTGACACTCTCACATAATAATGAGTGGGGCTGTACACGCCCCGGAGTCTCCGGAGTGTCGCCCTCGGGCCTCGGGGGCTCCCGCCCATGCCCAGTGGCAGCACTTAGCTCCGCGCTAGTGAGAAGACGTCGAAGACTAGATTAGGCGCCGGACGCGGCTTCTTTCATTTGCTTTCCGTAGTTGGCTTGTCTGTTTCTATTTGAAGTTTTACTGAAGCTATTACCGTTTCGAGCTCGCGACCCTTTGTCCATTTCACTTGTTTGCTTTGTTTTCTCTCGCGCAAAGTCTCACGAGGGAGGAACATGGGCACCCTCGTGAGTGTTTTCTGCCCCGGTGATTTGGAACTTCCCTATCCGAGTCCGCTGCGGGAGCACCCCTCTCGGTCCGTGCCCCACGGGCATCGCGACATGATCACGGGACTTGGGTTGGTCATCCCTGCTACCAAGGCTGGAGACTATCCCTACTGACTAACCCCTGCAGAACACAAGGTGCACAACCAGGCCCAAGCCTCGGGAGGCGAGGAACGCAACGAGCTTCCCCCCCACCAAGCTAAGTAATTTCCACACATAAACATGCGGAACGAAAACGTAGTGCAGAAATAGTAGAAACAGCGCGCCAATTAAACAACAACAGATCAACACGCCCCCGCGGGGCACCAGATTACCTTCTTTTTGCGCAGGAAAGAAAGAAAAGCAAACGAGCACGACTTGCCCGGCATCAACTCTCGGCAAGGGCTCGTACTACCTCCGGAGCTCAGCTGGATTCCGTCTCCCGCTTCACCGAGGCATGATGACGGGTCGGCCAGCTGCCGTCTCCCAGGCGAGCGTGCCGGCGAGGGGGGAGGTCGCGACCACCGCTGGAGGAGCTGCCGTCTGATGGGGAGTCACCAAAGCTTGGCGGGCCTCGGGCGCCGCTGCCCACGCGCCTCCCACGACCTTCATCCCGGCCAACGCCGGGGCTGGGCGCACTGCCGCGGTCATCGTCTTTGGGACAACATCCAGCGCGGCGGCCGTCTTCCCCGAACACCCTCACGTAGAGGGTGGCAGCGCCGTCGAACTTAAAGTGTAGAGTGCACCATCGGCTCAGGCCGCGCGCGCGGGCAAATGTTTGCCAGCCACGGGTCAAGGATGCCTCCCGAGTGGTGGAGACCTCCAGAGTAGCCCAGGAGGCCCTACTGCAGCAACCATCTGCCTGAAGCCATAGGCCGACCGGGGCACCAGCCGGAAGTTCACCTACAAAGAAGCGGGGGAGCTGGAGCCAGGTGCCGGTCGGGTCCGCCGACCACATGACGAACTCCGGCAGCACCTCCGCCGAGTGGGAGCGCGGCCTAGGGAGTCGTCCAGCCTCAGCATACCTCTCGTCGGTAGCCGAGCACCCTCCGCCGTGCAGAGGACTGCTTCCATGGCCACGGGAAGCCGCAGCGGGGGCCGTAGGGTGATTGCGAGGGCGGCCCTGGCCACACTTGGCCAGAGGAGAGCCAAGCCCTTCTTGGCGAGCCTTTCCTTTCTCCGCGGCCGAGAACCTCTTCGGCAGGGCCATGGGGGTGACGAGCGGCCAGGAAGAAGAAGGGGAGTAGCAGGAAGGGATGGACTGGAAGGGCTTGCGCCGTTCCATACATATAGCCGGGGGAGGCCAACCACCGGCCTCCACGATCACAGGTAATCATGACCCATTTTGCATGCAGGGACTTGTCAATTCGTGCAATTGCCGAGGTATCATGGGGAAGCAGGGACGCCCACGTCCAATCAATCGCCACGTGGCGCCCAAGGCCACAGGCTGTTGGGGCCCGCAGCGCTTCGCACTTGCCCCTTTGCTTCTCTGCTAAGCCAAGTCCAGGTGCGCCTTGGGCCTGAGGAAGTCGGGGAACGGGGGTACCCAGACTTGCCTGCCTGCGGCCTACGGCGTGGCTCAAGGAGTGGCCCAGTACGGCCCATCTTCATCAACATATGCTCAAGACCCTCGCGAGGGGCCAATCCTCGCAGGGTGGACAACAGGAAGCTTCCTCAGGAACAGCCTTGTCAGGCTGGCTCGCGAGGAGGCGGAGAGATCAAGGCAGGGTACCTCACGAGGTGCCCATGACGCAAGCCATGACGACCGAAGCCAGGCGGGCACTGGCCTGCGCAGAGTCCTTGTTTGCTCTTTGGTGCAAAGGGGGCAAGCGCAGGCGAGAGTATCAAGCAAAGGCAACCATTTCGGTGCAACAAGATCAAGACTAGCAGAACGGCAGGATGGAGGTCATCGTGGAGCCCAAGCCGGCGTCACCTTCAGAGTCTTTGGCAGGCGAGGACCGACTTTAGCCAGGATAAGTGTACTAGATGTTCCCCTTCAAAATGGCCAATTGTTGGCGCCCTTCTCGCTCAATATTTGGGAAGAGGACCAATGCCTCTCTCTATAAATAGGGTTAGCCACCACAGAAGAAGGGGATCCGGATTCAATCCTTCCCAAGAGGCATCACCTCCACAAGAACTCCTCCCCTCACGAGGCAGTTCTTCCCTTGTATTGTTCATCATCAGCCCTTGAAGGAACCCACCACAACACAAACTAGAGTAGGGTATTACACCATAATGGTGGCCCGAATTAGTATAAACCTCGTGTCCCTTGTGTTGTTCTTCGTGTAGTTTAGATACTTGCGAGGCGGCGAGACGTGAGTAGGTAGGAGGTGTGATCTCCGCGCGCACCCCAGAGTTCGAACCTTGAGGGTCTGCCGGAACCCGAAATCCAACAAACTCTTTCACGGCCTTCCTTAGTTCCTGTTTTGAGACAGCAAGGTAAATAATTGTGGTCAAGAAGGTAAGAACGAGTAGAGTCGAATAACAAATAACAACTTACCCAACTTCAGGGGTTGTACATGGAAAATCCATCCCGCGGTTTAATGCGGAGGAACTCCTCTTCTTCTCCCTTGTACAATTTGGATAATATCCTCGCCAAAGATGTGGCGGAGTCTGGACCTTCGCGACCGCAGCGGGAGGCATCGTCTTCTCCATTGAAGTGCCACGTGGGTTTTCCCCTATATTGAAGTGGATGCACTCCCCTTATAATACATGTTGACATGACTTCAATTATTGTCAATCCTGATTTGGCCAGGGTTTGTATCCGGCTCATCAGATAGAAGACTTCCGTGTTTTCCTCCTCCTGGGGGCTCTGAGGGCGCCAGCTCTGGCGTTTCTTCAGCGGAGTATTGGTGAACTCAGGAAGGCCCGTCCGGACTGGGTCCGGAAGGGGAACGTCATCAACATAAAACCACTCCGAGGGCCAGTCTTCGGACGCCTTCTTTGGAGTACTGGACATGTATCCGGTCTGGGTGATGCACCATATTTCGGCTCCGCCCACTTGATATATAGATCCCTCCTGGTTGCGGGGGACGAGGCAGAATGACCTCTTCCATAGCTTGAAATGAGCTTCGCAGCCGAGGAATAGCTCGCAGAGGCCAACGTAGCCTGCAATATGCAGTATGGAGGCGGGGGTAAGATTATGCAACTGGAGACCATAAAACTCCAGGAGCGCGCGGAGGAATAGGTGGATTGGAAACCCGACGCCTCTTAGCAGATATGGGACAAGGCATACCCGCTCCCCCAGAGAGGGGTTGGGGAATCTCTCCGCTTGCTCCCCGCCATTATAGGTGGCTAGTCCGGATCGGACAGGGACCATGTTTGCGGGTGGAAGAAACCCTTTGGTCTGCAGCTCTATTAGGCGGCTGTGAGGGATGGAACACTTTTCCCAATCCCCTGGCTTCGAGTAGGGCTGCGGTGACCGGTCATGATGGGATGGCCTCTTTTGGGCGTGCTCTGCGGAATGCTTGCTTGGGGGAAGATGGTGTGATTTGGATCTGAAGATCCCCGTCTCCTCAAATAGACGGTTCATCTATGGGATTAGGGTGTCAAATGCAAAAATGCCCTGGCCCCTCGCCTTCGATCGACACGTGGAGGTGGCCATTATTGAAGCACAAAAGCCGAGGGGTATAACCTTATTGGGAGGCTGTACACTATTCGCCACGACGGGTGCACCGGATTTGGAGAAGAACCCGCCTTGCAATGCCAAAGACAATCTGCGCACCGGACTCATCGTCATTGAAGCCTGGTTCGGGGGCTACTGAGGGAGTCCTGGATAAGGGGGTATCTGGACAGCCGGACTATGTACTTTGGCCAGACTGTTGGACTATGAAGATACAAGATAGAAGACTTCGTCCCGTGTCCGGATGGGACTCTCCTTGGCGTGGAAGGCAAGCTTGGCGATTCGGATGTAGATCTCCTCCTCTGTAAACCGACCTTGTGTAACCCTAGCCCCCTCCGGTGTCTATATAAACCGGAGGGTTTAGTCCATAGGACACATCAACAATCATACCATAGGCTAGCTTCTAGGGTTAGCCTCTCTGATCTCGTGGTAGATCCACTCTTGTAATACTCATATCATCAAGATCAATCAAACAGAAAGTAGGGTATTACCTCCATCGAGAGGGCCCAAACCTGGGTAAACATCGTGTCCCTAGTCTCCTGTTACCATTAGCCTTAGACGCACAGTTCGGGACCCCCTACCCGAGATCCGCCGGTTTTGACACCTACAGGAGGCGCACCAGAAGAGGAGAGATTGACATATCAACACACCAGCCCCTGGGCGCCCCTCTCCCTCAATACACCACCACCTCGTCCCGATGACGCTTAACGAAGCACTGTCGGTGCTCCACCACCACCACGCCGTCGTGCTAGTTGTGATCCCACCTACTTCTCTGCCTTCTCTTTCTGGGTCAAGGAGGAGGAGATGTCATCGAGCCACACGTATGCTAAACTCGGAGGTGTCGTCCGTTTGACACTAGACCAGTTGGATTGTGATCGGATCGCGAAGAGTACGACTACATCAACCGTGTTATATACACTTCCACTTTCGGTCTACGAGGGTACGTAGACACACTCTCCTATCTCCTTG
The DNA here is from genome assembly GCF_018294505.1 of Triticum aestivum. Classification (NCBI taxonomy): domain Eukaryota; kingdom Viridiplantae; phylum Streptophyta; class Magnoliopsida; order Poales; family Poaceae; genus Triticum; species Triticum aestivum. Next base: position 417,045,767 of record NC_057795.1, on the reverse strand, counting down.
CTATACTTCTGCTAGATAGATCTTGGGTGGTCATAGGATTTTTTATTTATTTCCAGCTTCGTTCCCCAACAGTGGCATCATGAGCTAGGTCTATGCGTAGATGTATATGCATGAGTAGAACACAAAGAGTGGTGTTGATGCTCAAAATTGCTTATCTCTCTTGTCTTTTTTGGATTTGTCGGTATTGTGGGATGAAGCAGCCCGGACAAACCTTACTTGTCCATGCACAAGAGTCCGGTTCCACCCACAGACATGCAACTTGTTTTGCATAAGGTGGCTAGCGGGTGTCTGTCTTTCCTACTTTTGTTGAATCTAATTTGACAAAGGCGGTTCTTGTAGAAGGTTCAAAGGCAACTGATTATCACCGTTGTGGCTTTACGTAGGTAAGAATGGTTCTTGCTAGTTACTCATAGCAGCCACGTAAAATTTGCAACAACAAAATAGAGGACGTCTAACTTGTTTTTGTAGAGCATGTTGAGATGTGGTATGGCCAAAACATGATGGGATATACGTTGATGTATGAGATGATCATTTTTTGTAATAGGTTCACGACTCGCATGTCGATGAGTACGGCAACCGGCATGTGCCATAGGGTTGTCTCTAATTTATTATTCGTCATGTAATTTCTTTACTTCACCGCTATGCGTTAGCAATAGTTGTAGAAGCAATAGTTGGTGAGACGACCACATGACGACATGATGATGGAGATCATGATGATTACTTGTATCTACGTTGGTATTTCCCCAAAGAGGAAGGGATGATGCAACATAGCAAAATGTAAGTATTTGCCACAGCCCTAGTTCAGGCCTTGCTTGTCTTTGCTTTAGCTTCCATGCATCATGTTTAAATTTTATGAAACTTGAAATGGGGATTGCCTAAACCCTAGCATCAAAGGAATTCACTAGGTTCAACTAAAATATTTTCAGTGAATCCAAATGGCTTTCAAAAATGTTCATCATTTCTGGAAAATGCTAGAACCATAACCATAGGTGTTGCACATTTTTCGATGACATATTTGGTCACTGAATTAAATCATATAGTATTTGCAATTGGGTATTTAAATGCTATATATTATTTTAAGTGCTCAATTAATTCTGAACTTAAGTGTGGGCTGCTAGGAATAATTCTAACAGAGCCCACAACTATTTTCAGGATTTTTGAAAATGTTTTTGTATTTTTAATAAAGCCACAAAGATTACAGAAAATAAAAGAGAGAGAGAGAGAGAGAGAGAGAGTTAGTACCTGGCCTCACTATGCATGCCACCTAGTCGGCCCAGCTGTGGCCCAGCACTGCAGCTGGCCCAGCCCACCACCGCCTCCTTCCTTGTCGTCTTCCTCCTCTGCCAGGAGGACGCGCATGTGGCCGACGCGGGCGCCCACGCGCCCCGGCCACCTCCTGCTTGCCGCCCCCCCGACGCCCTGGCCGTCCCTGGTGACGCCACGCATCACCCTCGACCCCCTTCCGCTCTCCCCCGTGCTCATCCCCTTCCCTGGACCTCTCTCTCACCCACCCGAACGGGTTCGTGGCCGACGAGCTCCACCAAGGCCACAACCATCTCTGAGCCTCTCCGACGCGCCCCCGAGCTCCGCCGTGATGTCCCCGTCCTTACCACTGAGCCACAAGACGCCGGACGCCCTGGAGTGCCGTCGTCGACGCCATCTTCGTCCCTCGCACCGACGGCCGCCGTCGACCGATTCGTCATCACCAGGCCGTCCCCGAGCCCTCCGAGATCACCGACGACCCCGCCGTGAGCTCCTCTACCTAACCCCTCTCTCCCCGCCGTTGTTCTTCTCCTCTAGCCCCGCGTTCCACCGGAGCCGAAAGCTCACCGCCGCCGTGGTTCCTCGCCGCCGTGGCCAGGGCCACCGTAGCCCGCGCCTGAGCACGTCACCGTGCTCGGTGAAGCCCCAGGGGCACGTAGCACCTGCCAGTTTATTCCCTAGCGACCTGTAGCGTCGACCCCGTCCACATCCGAACTCCGGCCGCCACCGTCGTCGTGGTTGCCGTCGCCTCCGGCCACCCCAGCTCTTCCCGCTTGCCCTTCTGGATGGGCGCGAGCCCCAGCTACGCATAGGACCAAACCACGGTCGATTTTGTCGACCGTGGGCAAAACCCGAGCCACTCCAGTGCGCCTCCGCCGCGGCTTGAGGTCGCCGCCGTCCAAACTCCGGCGTGCCGACGTGGCCGCGTATTTAGTGCTAATCACCGCCAGCGAAACCACCCACAGACACTGACAGTGGACCCCACTACAATAATTAAGTATAAGATTATTTTTGTTTAGGATTAGATTAAGTAAAGTGGGCCCCGACTGTCAGGGTTGACCTGCCCAGTCAGCGTTGACCTGGTCCCACCTGTCATCCACCCAAACCAGCCCTGTTACACTGACCCGTGGGTCCCAGCCGTCAGGTTTGACCTAGCTGGCGCTATTGACCTGCTAAGGTCAGCATGACCTAATGCTGATGCAGTAAACATTTTCTGGTATTAAAATAAATCAGAAATGATTTATAAATTTTAGAAAATGATCTAAACTTCTAAAATTCATAGAAATTCAACCGTAACTTCAAATTAAATAATTTATATATGAAAAATGATCAGAAAAATCCAATCTATCCATCTGTACCATTCTCATGCATGTTTGAACAACTTAAATCTTTTGTATACAACAATTTGAATAAATGGCATTTGAAATGGCTTATGTGGAGTTTGAATTTGAACCTAGGGTTCAAACCAACTTCATTTAACCTGCTGCTAGTTGCATTAGCTCAAACCACAGCATATTGCCATGTCATGATGATGCATCATATTGTGCATTGCATTGATTGTGCTTCTTCTTTGTTTGTCGGTATTTGTCCACTCTCGATAGAAGTGATACCGACGACGTGATCGATGACACTGATGAAGAACTATATTATCTTCGGAAGTGCCAGGCAAGCAAAAACCCCTTGTTCATTCCAATACAATCCCACTCTCTCGCTCCTGCTCTCTTTTACTGCATTAGGACAACAACGATTCATCTGTTACTTGCTGCGGTAGCTGAACCCCTTTATCCTCTGCATGACCTGTCATTGCCACAGTAAATAGATGAAACCCACTAGCATGAGTAGGAGTTGTTTGAGCCCTATTGTGCCTACTCATTCATGCTTTTTTGTTATGCCTGCTACTGCTTAGAGTTGAGTCAGGTCTGATTCATCGAGGATGAATCAGAGGTGTGTGAACATGTCCTACTGTGTGTGAGGTAAGTGTGTGAACACGTTTTGGTAAAGGTAGCGGTGAGAGGCCATGTAGGAGTACATGGTGGGTTGTCTCATTGAAGCCGTCCTCAGGAACTGAGTTCTGTGTTTGTGATCCATGAAACAACTACTACCATGCATTGGGCCCTGAAATATGACCCCACTCGACTTCTTAATCACCCTTGTCCTCTGTCTAGGAGTTGCAAGTAGTTTCTGGTGTTTGTAGTATGCTAGAGGCCGTGCGCAGTGCTGACCGGAGGGGTGGGCTGTGATGCGGTAGGCACGTGGCACGGTGTACCGGGCACCCGTTTGGTGTCTCGGGAACCCTGCACACATCGTTCGGGGCCGTATGTGGAAACTTCGGCCGGACTCCCTGCGGATGAAACCTGAATAGGCGATAAGCCTGGACTAGAGACTTGAGTGTTTAGGTAGGTCGTGGTCTACACCCACGTCGGCTTTCGCTTGAAGTCTGTCGAGCACATGTCGTGTGTAGACACTAAGTGGTGGAAACATGTATGAAGAAGTACACCCCTGCAGGGTTAACATCATCTATTCGAATAGCCGTGTCTGCGGTAAAGGACTTCTGGGTTGCCTGTACAGTTCATAGACAAGTGAAAGTGGATACTTTAAAATGCGCAAGATAAGCGTGAGTGCTATGGATGGCGTTCTCGTAGGGAGACGGGAGCAGATCCATAGTGGTGTATTGGTTGGTGAATACGTGGACTCGTGTGCGCCACCTCAAAGAGTCGCTTGCAATCGTAGTTCAGGATAGCCATCGAGTCAAAGCTGGCTTGCTGTAGTTAAACTCCACCATCCCCTTTGTTGATAATGATGCATATGTAGTTAGTTCTGATGTAAGTCTTGCTGGGTACATTTGTACTCACGTTTGCCTATTTTATGTTTTGCAGAGAGACTTCGGTCTCGCTAGTAGTTCCGTGTGGACTTCGACGTTTAGCTTATTACCTCAGCTACGATCTTGTGCCCTCGGCAGGATCTGGTAGATAGTCAGGCTTCTCAGCCTTTTTCATTTGTAGATGTCTGTACTCAGACATGTTAAGTTTCCGCTTGTGCTTGACTTGTATGCTCTGAATGTTGGGTCGTGAGACCCATGTTTGTAATATCTCACTCCTTGGAGCCTATTGAATAAAATACTTGAGTTGTAGAGTCATGTTGTGATGCCATGTTGTATTTGCACATATCGAGCATATTGTGTGTATGTTATTGAAATGCTTGGTATGTGTGGGATCTGACTATCTAGTTGTTTATCCTTAGTCGCCTCTCTTACCGGGAAATGTCTCCTAGTGTTTCCACTGAGCCATGGTAGCTTGCTACTGCGCCGGAACACTTAGGCTGGCCGGCATGTGTCCTTCTTTGTTCATGTGTCTGTCCCCTCAGGGAAATGTCACGCGATGAATACCGGAGTCCTGTTAGCCCGCTACAGCCCAGTTCACCGGAGTCCTGGTAGCCCAGTGCTACAGCCTGGATTCACTCGCTGATGACCGACACGTTCGATGCTGGGTCATGGATGTCTGTCCCTGTAAGTTTGTGCCACTTTGGGTTTACAACTAGCCATGTTAGCCCGGGCTGCTTATCATATGGATGCTAGCGACACTATCATATACGTGTGCCAAAAGGCGCAAACGGTCCCGGGCAAAGGTAAGGCGACACCCGTGGGAATACCATGCGTGAGGCCGCAAAGTGATATGAGGTGTTACATGCTAGGTCGATGTGGCATTGAGTCGGGGTCCTGACAGCTTTGGTATCAGAGCCTGACTGCCTGTAGGATTACCAAGCCAAACTGGTCGAAGTTGAGTCTAGAAATGCTTTAGTTATATGTAGGGGAATTGATTGTGGGATGGGAACGTAAGGCTCTTTTTACTCCTTTACCTTATGCCTTCTGATCTGAGTCATCGTATCTTTCCTACGGGGTTAAGAAACTAGGCTGTCTCTTCTTTTTATCAGGATCACGTGTTACTAATCCGTAGACTTATAGAATTGTTGGACTTAAGCCTCGGTTCAGTTCCTACTACTTCCGTATGTTAACTGTTGATCTCGAAATCTTGATATTGTGATGATCGAGTGGTTATGCCACCATTTTGCAGGATGTCTTAAATCATTTTGAGCATTTACAGCCGTTATGCTGTCCGAGTCATCCCAGGTTTCTAAACAGTCTGAAGCATTTGCAAAATCCCTTCCTCCCGTTTCGATGTCCCTTTGGGCTAGATTAACCACACTAATCGGTGAGTTGAGGTACTCTGTTGCCTTGACATATATGTTGGAGTTATTATTATGACCCTAGGTGTCTTAGAGTGCCACCTAGTAATCGAACCATGTTTTGTGTCCCATTGTGATGATTCTGGCCTTCATTCTCAAAAGCATCCCATGATGTTATTAGTTAGTAGGTATTCTACTCCTGGGTTTTTGAACCCGAGATTCACCCTACTTCATGTTGTTAGTATTTGCTAGTTCCCTTAAGATATTAGTAATCTTGCGATAGTCCTCGAGGTCTGTGGTATTTCCTTCTTCCGAATACCATGAACTTCTTATGACAGAAGTTCTTTGAACCAAAAGATCACAACAAGAGTGCTCTCGATGAGTTCTCCATTCATAATTGTGATTCTGCCAGTTCTACCTTTCTGCATGGGTTATCTGGAAGAAACCTGTTGAACTTGGTTCGACATATTAATCTATGCATACACAACTCAGAAAATTATATGTTCCTTGAGTTGTTCCTCCTTAGATGTCTTCTGACCTTCATCTATCAATTGATAGTCAAGAGAATGCGTGCATTCGTCCATCGATGCATATTTCTCTTGTGGCCCGTCAAGTCATTCTATTCCGGAATGACTAGGAGAAACAAACTCCAGTACCTTCTCCATTTCCAGGATTGGGTCAAAGCAGTCGTACTCTGCAGATCAAATACTAATCCAGCTTTTGTTCTGCTCTACCCTGAAGTATTACCATTTTATGTCAGGAATGTCATGAGAATTGCACCTTCTCTTAAGAACTCTTGATACAGTGATACTTCTCGCCTTCGCTGTTCATTCCTTGGTCCCCATGTTGTTGCAACCGGAATGCCGACAAGTGAATCGTGATGTGTGAAATCTATACTCCGAGCAACCCCGTTGCTTGGTAGTTAAAGGACAATAACCTCACTCTTAGCATGTTGATTATTGAGTCATCACCCTAAATATGATTGTGCTACCTACTCCTTATTTCTGGTGCACTCTCCGATCAATGAGTTAGGATAGTGCCAATCCTTGCTTATTTGATCATATCGTCTTGCCTTGAAAAGCAAGATTGTTCTCGAGCTTAGTAACATATCGGTGGTTTGTGATTTTCTGAATATCTTCTCGGAAGTGTTACCAGGTTGTCACCTGACCGCTATGTTGAGTTCGTGATCAAGTTGGTTTCTTGTAAACCACCCCTTCTCCAAGAGTCTGTGTTGGGTACCCCTAAGCTATTTGGTCAAGCTAAACAACAACTTGGAGAGTTGGAAGATAAAAGCTTTGTCTGACTTAGTTTGTTTCAAAGGGATATCTCTTTGTATATTTGTGTTGAAGAAAGATGATATCTTCATCGATTGATCTCCGTGACCAATTGCTGGACCTATTGTCTTTCCAAAACTTTGATTTGAGTGTGGGCTATTCTCAAATCAGATCAGAACCAATGATGTTCGTAATGTTGTCTTACTCGTGGTTGATCCCTCAAGCATACACCATTATATCTTTTGGTCTGACTAATGCTATCAGCTTGCTCACATAATCATGGTATTCCATCCATTCGGAAACCTGGATGAATTGTTCTTGAGCCCATCAGCAGCATTTTGTCTCATCCATGATTCGTGTTGAACATCCAGCTAGTGTTGGGAACTTTTATAAGCATTATCTTCATGTCCCGTGCATGAAGCTTATGTTCGGATGAAAGAAGTGACTTTCTCTAATTCATGTGCATTGATGCAAGTTGCCGCCGTGAATTCGGGAAAGTTGGCTTTGCTTCCTCTGGAATCATTCCAAGTCAGTCATGCATACGTGCGAAGTATTCTGTGGTATGGAGACTTGCAACCTTCATTCTATATGTGTCCCTAGCACACCAAGCCACTGACTGTTTTGTTCAAGGAGAAGGAGTTCCTTCATTAGAGCTAATCATGACTTATGTTAGGACTTTGTTATCCTCGATGATGGTTCCCCTACTGAACTCGATAATGTTTGATTATAAGACTACTATGTGGTCATGCTTGTCTCGGACAACGTGTTCACATGTTGTAGCAGAACCAGCTCATGTTTTGGAGCTTGCTATCGCAGTTCATTCCCCGAGAATCTCGCAAAATTATCTCGTCGATTTGTGTTGCAAAACTTTCATCTTTCTTTCTAGACTTGATGAGTCTGGACTATTCTGACACCAACCAGATCGAATCTCAGGTAGATATGATGGTTAGAACATCTCCCAAGAACTATAATATTGGTCTCTCGATAACCGGTAAAGTGTATGTCGTGACCACCACACCCAGCCGGAAGACCTATTATTGTAGTATTTTGATTGAGGAAGTTGGCCACCTCCCCATAAGAATTTCGTAGGATTTACTCCCTAGTTGTCCCTTATGGATTTTTGTGTTTCCGAAGTCTGACCTGTTACTTGATGTTCTAGATACCAAACCATATCAATAAATGGGTTACGCTAGCACATCAAGGAGAATATTAGAAGCGGAGTGCTAAATGTCTCTCGGTCGATCATCCAGATTTTGATCCCTTTGCCTCGCTAAGGTGAAATCTGAGGAGATGTTATCTTCCTTTGCATCTGCATCGTCCATCACTATTCATCATGGTAGTACATTGTGTTGCCAGGATCCTTGACAAGGATATTGGTAAAACCTTGATGAATATGGAAATGCTCAAGTTCTTGAGAGCATGCACAAGCTCTAGGCTTCATCGCCGGCACTAACCGGAATTGCTCTCAGTTCCCTCGGTTATGCTATAACCCTTTCAAACAATGGAATCCTTCTCTACTATTGGGTTTTCTCCCCAGTTACTAGAATCATTCCCAGCATTTGCATTTTATCCCCAACTTACACCATCATTGCGTCATTCTACCATGGGTTCCATCCATCTCCGATGATAAGCAGGATCATACGTTGTGTTGTCTTCAACAAGGTAGTCCACATCATCCATTCTGGCCCGAGAATGTCATTCTTTCGGACTCTTTCAAATGATCAATTGTGATTTGCCTTAGGCTGGTATAAAGAGTTTCAATGATCTCTGAATCAAAGATAATTATTTTGCCACTTAAGGGGGATATATTCTATGAGTCACCTCCTCTAAGATGTTTCGTTATGGTATCATGGCAATTCAACTCCTCACTACGTTGACAACCGATCACCACCTTCTTAAGTGTGGAATTGTAGTCTACCTGGTAAACCTCCGTCATCCATTCCACTCCATTCCTCTAGAGGTGTGCTTCGTCTCTCAGCTCGAGAGATGTTGCTATGTCTCATTCCGTGAGTTAATCCTGAGTTGTTCGACCTTCGAGAAGATCGATCCTTCTAGAGTTTTATTTCTCCTCTCGTTGTCATGTCGGTTGGAGTTCTCGAAGCAAGACATCAAGATAATGATGGTGATCGAATCAACGTTCATTTGAAGTGCACCCTGGATCGTGAAGATTGTGTTCGTTTGCGTTCCCCCTTCATATTACCCTACGCTTGAATCTCGGGACGAGATTCTTGTTTAGTGGGGGTGAGTTGTCACAGCCCTAGTTCAGGCCTTGCTTGTCTTTGCTTTAGCTTCCATGCATCATGTTTAAATTTTATGAAACTTGAAATGGGGATTGCCTAAACCCTAGCATCAAAGGAATTCACTAGGTTCAACAAAAATATTTTCAGTGAATCCAAATGGCTTTCAAAAATGTTCATCATTTCTGGAAAATGCTAGAACCATAACCAGAGGTGTTGCACATTTTTCCATGACATATTTAGTCACTGAATTAAATCATATAGTATTTGCAATTGGGTATTTAAATGCTATATATTATTTTAAGTGCTCAATTAATTCTGAACTTAAGTGTGGGCTGCTAGGAATAATTCTAACAGAGCCCACAACTATTTTCAGGATTTTTGAAAATGTTTTTGTATTTTTAATAAAGCCACAAAGATTATAGAAAATAGAAAACAGAAAATAAAAGAGAGAGAGTTAGTACCTGGCCTCACTGTGCAGGCCACCTAGTTGGCCCAGCTGTGGCCCAGCCCACCACCGCCTCCTTCCCTGTCGTCTTCCTCCTGTGCCAGGAGGACGCGCGTGTGGCCGACCGCGCGCCCACGCGCCCTGGCCACCTCCTGCTTTCCGCCCCCCCCCCCCGACGCCCTGGCCGTCCCTGGTGACGCCACGCATCACCCTCGACCCCCTTCCGCTCTCCCCCGTGCTCATCCCCTTCACTGGACCTCTCTCTCACCCACCCGAACGGGTTCGTGGCCGACGAGCTCCACCACGGCCACAACCATCTCCGAGCCTCTCCGACGCACCCCTGAGCTCTGCTGTGACATCCCCGTCCTTACCACCGAGCCACAAGATGCCGGACGCCCGGAGCGCCGTCGTTGACGCCATCTTCGTCCCTCGCACCGACGGTCGCTGTCGACCGATTCGTCATCACGAGGCCGTCCCCGAGCCCTCTGAGATCACCGATGACCTCGCCGTGAGCTCCTCTACCTAACCCCTCTCTTCCCGCCGTCGTTCTTCTCCTCTAGCCCTGCGGTCCACCGAAGCCAAAAGCTCACCGCCGCCGTGGTTCCTCGCCGCCATGGCCAGGGCCACCGTAGCCTGCGCCTGAGCATGTCACCGTGCTCGGTGAACCCCCAGGGGCGCGTAGCACCTGTCAGTTTATTACCTAGCGCCCTATAGCGTCGACCCCGTCCACACCCGAACTCCGGCCGCTGCCGCCATCGTGGTTGCCGTCGCCTCTGGCCACCCCAGCTCTTCCCGCTTGCCCTTCTGGATGCGCGTGAGCTCCAGCTACGCATAGGACCAAACCACGGTCGATTTGGTCGACCATGGGCAAAACCCGAGCCACTCCAGTGCGCCTCCGCCGCGGCTTGAGGTCGCCACCGGCCAAACTCCGGCGTGCCGACGTGGCCGCGTATTTAGTGCTAATCACCGCCAGCGAAACCACCCACAGACACTGACAGTGGACCCCACCACAATAATTAACTATAAGATTATTTCTGTTTAGGATTAGATTAAGTAAAGTGGGCCCTGACTGTCAGGGTTGACCTGCCTAGTCAGCGTTGACCTGGTCACACCTGTCATCCACCCAAACCAGCCCTGTTACACTGACCCATGGGTCCCAGCCGTCAGGTTTGACCTGGCTGGTGCTGTTGACCTGCTGAGGTCAGCATGACCTAATGCTGACGCAGTAAACATTTTCTGGTATTAAAATAAATCAGAAATGATTTATAAATTTCAGAAAATGATCTAAACTTCTAAAATTCACAGAAATTCAACCGTAACTTCAAATTAAATAATTTATATATGAAAAATGATCAGAAAAATCCAACCTATCCATCTGTACCATTCTCATGCATGTTTGAACAACTTAAATCTGCTGTATACAACAAGTTGAATAAATGGCATTTGAAATGCCTTATGTGGAGTTTGAATTTGAACCTAGGGTTCAAACCAACTTCATTTAACCTGCTGCTAGTTGCATTAGCTCAAACCACAGCATATTCCCATGTCATGATCATGCATCTTATTGTGCATTGCATTGATTGTGCTTCTTCTTTGTTTGTCGGTATTTGTCCCCTCTTGATAGAAGTGATACCAACGACGTGATCGATGACACTGATGAAGAACTATATTATCTTCGGAAGTGCCAGGCAAGCAAAACCCCCTTGTTCATTCCGATACAATCCCACTCGCTTGGTCCTGCTCTCTTTTACTGCATTAGGACAACAACGATTCATCTGTTACTTGCTGCGGTAGCTGAACCCCTTTATCCTCTGCATGACCTGTCATTGCCACAGTAAATAGATGAAACCCACTAGCATGAGTAGGAGTTGTTTGAGCCCTGTTGTGCCTACTCATTCATGCTTGTTTGTTATGCCTGCTACTGCTTAGAGTTGAGTCAGGCCTGATTCATCGGGGATGAACCAGAGGTGTGTGAACATGTCCTACTGTGTGTGAGCTAAGTGTGTGAACACGTTTTGGTAAAGGTAGTGGTGAGAGGCCATGTAGGAGTACATGGTGGGTTGTCTCATTGGAGCCATCCTCAGGAACTGAGTTCTGTGTTTGTGATCCATGAAATAACTACTACCATGCATTGGGCCCTGAAATATGACCCCCCTCGACTTCTTAATCACCCTTGTCCTCTGTCCAGGAGTTGCAAGTAGTTTCTGGTGTTTGTAGTATGCTGGAGGCCGTGCGCAGCGCTGACCGGAGGGGTGGGCTATGATGCGGTAGGCACGTGGCACGGTGTACCGGGCGCCCGTATGGTGTCTCGGGAACCCTGCACACATCGTTCGGGGCCGTATGTGGAAACTTCGGCCAGAATCCCTGCGGATGGAACTTGAATAGGCGATAAACCTGGAATAGAGACTTGAGTGTTTAGGTAGGTCGTGGTCTACACCCACGTCGGCTTTCGCTTGAAGTCTGCCGAGCACATGTCGTGTGTAGACGCTAAGTGGTGGAAACATGTATGAAGAAGTACACCCCTGCAGGGTTAACATCATCTATTCGAATAGCCGTGTCTGCGGTAAAGGACTTCTGGGTCACCTGTATAGTTCATAGACAAGTGAAAGTGGATACTTTGAAATGCGCAAGATAAGCGTGAGTGCTATGGATGGCGTTCTCGTAGGGAGACGGGAGCGGATCCATAGTGGTGTATTGGTTGGTGAATATGTGGACTCGTGTGCGCCACCTCAAAGAGTCGCTTGCAGTCGTAGTTCAGGATAGCCACCGAGTCAGAGTTGGCTTGCTGCAGTTAAACTCCACCGTCCCCTTTGTTGATAATGATGTATATGTAGTTAGTTCTGATGTAAGTCTTGCTGGGTACATTTGTACTCACGTTTGCCTATTTTATGTTTTGCAGAGAGACTTCGGTCATGCTAGTAGTTCCGAGTGGACTTCGACATTTAGCTTGTTACCTCAGCTACGATCTTGTGCCCTCGGCAGGATCTGGTAGGTAGTCAGGCTTCTCAACCTTTTTCATTTGTAGATGTCTATACTCAGACATGTTAAGCTTCCGCTTGTGCTTGACTTGTATGCTCTGAATGTTGGGTCATGAGACCCATGTTTGTAATATCTCGCTCCTTGGAGCCTATTGAATAAAATACTTGAGTTGTAGAGTCATGTTGTGATGCCATGTTGTATTTGCACATATCGAGCATATTGTGTGTATGTTATTGAAATGCTTGGTATGTGTGGGATCTGACTATCTAGTTGTTTATCCTTAGTAGCCTCTCTTACCGGGAAATGTCTCCTAGTGTTTCCACTGAGCCATGGTAGCTTTCTACTGCTCCGGAACACTTAGGCTGGCCGGCATGTGTCCTTCTTCGTTCCTGTGTCTGTCCCCTCGGGGAAATGTCACGCGATGAATACCGGAGTCCTGTTAGCCCGCTATAGCCCGGTTCACCGGAGTCCTGCTAGCCCAGTGCTACAGCATGGATTCACTCGCTGATGACCGACACGTTCGATGCTGGGTCATGGATGCCTGTCCCTGTAAGTTTGTGCCACTTTGGGTTTATGACTAGCCATGTCAGCCCGGGCTCCTTATCATATGGATGCTAGCGACACTATCATATACGTGTGCCAAAAGGCGCAAACGGTCCCGGGCAAAGGTAAGGCGACACCCGTGGGAATGCCGTGCGTGAGGCCGCAAAGTGATATGAGGTGTTACATGCTAGGTCGATGTGGCATTGAGTCGGGGTCCTGACAGTATTTTCCTTAGTTATGAAACCTAGGTTATCAATCGAGTAGGAGAACAAATCAACACTATGTAAACAATAGCTGCACACAAACAACAAATACTTGCAACCCAACACGTAAAGGGGTTGTCAGTCCCTGAACGGTATTGAGATAGATTAAATTGTATGAGATTTGATAAGCAGGTCTAAGTAAAACACAAAATAAAATAAATAAAGGAGAATGGCAGGAATCTATTTTTGTTTTAATATGATAGGAAATAGACCTAGGGGGCATAGTTTCCACTGGAGGCTTTTCTCGAGAAAATAGCATACAGTGGGTAAACAAATTACTGTTGGGCAACTAATAGAAAAGCAAATAATTATGACGATATCCAAGGCAATGATCATGTATATAGGCATCATGTCCAAGATTAGTAGACCGAAACTATTCTGCATCTACTACTATTACTCCACACATCGACCGCTACCAACATGCATCTACTATATTTAGTTCATGGAAAAACAGAGTAATGCATTAATAACGATGACATGATGTAGACTAGATAAACTCATGTATGAATAAACCCCATCTTGGTACCCTTAATCGAACCGATACATGCGTGTCATGTTCTTTCTGTCACTGACATTGAGCACGCATGATTGAACCCATCACAAAGCACCTCTTCCCATGGCAAGATAAATAAATCTAGTTGGCCAAACCAAACCAATAAATCGGAGAAGAAATACGAAGCTATAACAATCATGCATAAAAGAGTTCAAAGAAGACTCAAATATTATTCATGGATAGATCTGATCATAAACTCACAATTCATCGGATCCCAACAAACACACCACAAAAGAGTTACATCAAATACAGCTCCAAGGACATCGAGGAGAACATTGTATTGAAGATCAAAAAGAGAGAAGAAGCCATCTAGCTACTAACTATGAGCCCGTAGGTCTATGGTAAACTACTCACGCATCATCGGAGGGGCAACAAGGATGATGAAGAACCCCTCTGTGATCGTTGCCCCCTCTGGCAGAGTGCCGGAAAAGGCCTCTAGATGGGTTCTCGTGGTTCTGGAACTTGCGGCAGCCGAAAAAGTGTTTCATCGACTCCCCTAGAGTTTTTGGGAATTTATATTATTTATAGAGGCGGAAGTAAGTTAAGAGGGGTCCCGTGGGCGCCACTACCCACCAGGGCGCGCCCTGGTGCCTAGTGGCCCCCACGACCCTCCTCTTGTGTGCCCCAGAAGCTTACATGGTCCATTATCACCAGAAAATAATCTCCAAAAAGTTTTGTGGCAATTGGACTTCGTTTGATATTGATATTTCTTGAAGTAAAAAAACAAGCAAAAAAATGCAACTAGCACTGGGCAGTTAATAGGTTAGTCCCAGAAAATGATATAAAGTTGCTAGTAAACGTATATAAAACATCCAAGATTGATACTTTAATAGCATGTAACAATCAAAAATTATAGATACGTTGGGGACGTATCAAACATCCCCAAGCTTAATTCTTGCTCGACCTCGAGTAGGTAAATGATAAAAACAAAATATTTGATGTGGAATGCTACCTATCATATTCATCACATATTCTTTTCTTTTGTAGCATGGACATTTGGACTTTAAGTTATTCAAAGCAATGGTCTTTAATTTGACATGAAGACCTCAATACTCAATCATATCAACAAGCAACCATGTCTTCCAAAATATCAACGCTAAAGAAAGCTATCCCTAACCCATTTTGCTCAATCATCGAACCATTCATGAAACACACTCAAATATTAGCTACATCCAATGCACAACTATGATAATAGTGTTTGCTAGTTGGTGCTTTATAAGAGAAGATGGATACTCAATAAAAATAAAAATTGCATAAAAGTAAATACATAGGGCCTTCACACATGGAAGTAGAGATTTGTAGAGGTGCTAGAGCTCAAAGCTTAAATTGAGAGTTAAAATTGTTTTGAGAGGCATGCTTTTCCCGTCAACGATAACGAACGAGAATTCCCAAAATCTTCCATGCTATATAAATCATAGGAGGTTCCCAAACATAAAATAACATTTATTTCCTTTTCCACCATTCTTTCACAATCCATGGCTAGTCGTATCCACAGCTGCCTTCCATGCCAACACTTTCCAAGGAATTTATTATTGAACAACATTTTTTTTTCATTTCGGGACTAGGCATCCCTATTACATGCCATACTCTCGTGCAATGACAAGTAAATAAACACTCATCTTGAGAATAACATACCAAGCATGGAAAATATTGGCCACCCCTTGCCGGTTCATGAACGGTATGGGCAAACAAAAAGGGAATTCATTTTGAAAATTAGAGTTGGCACATACAAATTTACTTGGAACGGCATGGAAATACCGCATATAGGTAGGTATGGCGGACTCATTTGGCACAACTTTGGGTTTAAGGAGTTGGATGCACAAGCAGTATTCCTGCTTATAATAGATGGAGGGTAGCAAATAGATTGAGTAGCGAGCAACCAAGAAACAAAAATGATCGTAAACGAGCATTGAACATAACTAGCACTGAATACTGCACCACAAGTAGGATGTAACTTCGTTGAATAACTATTGACTTTCATGATTGCATAGGGAATCACTAATCTTAACACCAATATTCTTACTAAAGCATAATTACTCACCAACATGACTCACATATTACTATCTCCATATCACAAAACTATTGCAAGGAATCAAGTTTATAATATCCAATGATCTTCATGAAAGTTTTTATTATATCCCTCTTGAATATATATCACTTTGGGACTAATTTCATATCTTAAGCAAATGATCATTGCAAATAACAAGCTCTCAAACAAATTTAAGTGAAGTACAAGAGCATACATATTTCTTCAAAATTTCATCTCTCAAAATAATATAAGTGAAGCATGAGAGGATATTTCTTCAAAAAAAATCTAACTTTCAAAATGATCTAAGTTAAGCATGAGAGTATTTCTTCAAAATTTAAACCACCACTGTGCTCAAAAGATATTGGTGAAGTACTAGAGCAATTCCATAGCTCAAAAAATTTAAGTGAGGCACATAGAGCAATTCTAACAAATCATAGCATCATTATGGCTCTCTCAAATAGGTTTGTCCAGCAAGGATGATTGTGAAAAACTAAAAAGTAAAACAAGTGTAGACTCATATAATACAAGACACTCCAAGCAAAACTCATGATATTTGACGAATAAAAATATAGCTCCAAGCAAAATTACCGATGGTCGTTAGAAGAAAGAGGGGATGCCTTCCGGAGCATCCCCAAGCTTAGTTGTTTGGTAGTCCTTGAATATTACCTTGGTGTGCAACGGGCATCCCCAATATTAGGCTCTTATCACTCCTTATTCCTTCATCCATCATGATCTCACCCAAAACTTGAAAACTTCAATCACACAAAACTTAACAAAACCTTCATGAGATCTGTTAGTATAATAAAGCAAATCACCACTTTAAGTATTGTTGCAAACCCATTCATATTTTATTATTGCATTATACCAACTATATTACAACTTTATCATGGTCTATACCCCCTGATACAATCCATAGATTGATCCAAATAAGCACACAATGCAACAAAAACAGAACCCGTAAAATATAGAACAGTCTGTAGTAATTTGAACTTTGGCCATACTTCTGTAACTATAAAAATTCTAAAAAATTAGGAAGATGTGGATAATTTGTATATAAATCATGTGTAAAAAGTTCAGAGCAAAATAACGTTTCTGTGTATTTTGAAAATTCCAGAGCTGGGTGCAAAAGTTTCTGTTTTTCAACAGGATCAAATCAACTATCATCCAACATAATCCTAAAGGCTTTACTTGGCACAAACACTAACTAAAACACTAAAACACAATCATAGCAGTAGAATAATTGTGCAAACGCACAAGAACAGAAATAAGTACTGAACATTTTATTTTATTCATTGGGTTGCCTCCCAACAAGCGCTATTATTCTATGCCCCTAGCTAGGCATAATGCATAAATCTAAGTGTTGTCATATTTCTTCTTATTTTTCATAGATGTGTTGTTGTCAGGAGGTTTTTCAAATATAACTTGAAACATATCATCCATAGAAATTTTACATTATCAAGTTGTCCATCTGCATATCCCCTTTGATTATCGGCTACAATCCAAGAGTATTGTTGATTAACATCATTGAAAACTTGTTGGATCATATCTAAAACTGGAACATCCTGTTTAAGGTTCTAATCAAAGATGTGATCATTGCCAAGAAAATGTCTTAATAAATAATCACTATTGTAAAGGATCTCATCTATTACCGGCTTCTCATGGTTCATACCATAAAAATCAATGATCTCCCTAGCTTCCCGCACTATGTAATCAAACTCATTCATAAGGACAAGGGTAGCTATTTTCGTAGCTCTAGGATCCTTTATAATAGGTAGCTCATAAAACAATACTTGTAAAGTAGGATGAGTTTGAATAAATCTTTTCTCAAGTTTAAGAACAACTGCTGAAATAGATTTTGCATAAGTTTTAGTTCTTTTGGGTATAAGAGCATCATCACAAGTCAAAGTTCCAACACAATTAAAGAAATCTTGGATGACACCTTTTCCTATAACATTCCCTTGTCCCAAAACAAAAGTTTTAGCATCCAGATTAGTAGAACGTCCAATTTTAGAAGTTCTACCATGATCTGTTTCTACCATACCAAAATCACTCATGATGATAGGTTCAAAGACGCAAACAAGAAAAAGTCAACGAAAAATATTTTTGTATTTTTTGTAAAAACTTATAGTAGTGGGGGAGATGAAAACGAGAGGAAAATGGAAAATAAAGTAAATTGCAAGGAGATGGAAGTTTATGCGTAGGTACTTGATAGATGTTGATGATGTCTCCCCGACAATGGCGCCGGAAGTTCTTCCTGATTGATTGTATCTGCCTTGGTATTTCCCCGAAGAGGAAGGGATGATGCATCACAACAAAAGGTAAGTATTTCCCTCAGTTATGAAACCAAGGTTATCAATCCAGTAGGAGAACCAAGCAACACTATGTAAACATCACCTGCACACAAACAACAAATACTTGCAACCCAACACGTAAAGGGGTTGTCAATCCATCAACAGTATTGAGATAGATTAAATTGTATGAGATTTGATAAATATATCTAACTAAAACACAAAATAAAATAAATAAAGGAAAATTGCAACAAAGTCTTTTTGCTTTTAATATGATAGGAAATAGACCCAGGGGCCATAGTTTTCACTAGAGGCTTATCCCGAGAAAATAGCATACGGTAGGTAAACAAATTACTATTGGGAAATTGATAGAAAAGCAAATAATTAGGATGATATGCAAGGCAATGATCATGTATATAGGCATCACATCCAAGATTAATAGACCAAAATGATTCTGCATGTACTACTATTACTCCACACGTCGACCACTATCCAACATGCATCTAGTGTCTTAAGTTCATGGAAAACGGAGTAATGCATTAAGAATGATGACATGATGTAGACAAGATAAACTCACGTATGAATAAACCCCATCTTGTTACCCTTAATAGCAACGATACATGCGTCTCATGTGTCTTTTTGTCACTGAGATTGAGCACCGCAAGATCGAATCCATCACAAAGCACCTCTTCCCATGGCAAGATAAATCAATCTAGTTGGCCAAACCAAACCAATAAATTGGAGAAGAAATATGAAGCTATAACAATCATGCATAAAAGAGTTCAAAGAAGGCTCAAATAATATTCATGGATAGATCTGATTATAAACTCACAATCAATCGGATCCAAACAAACACACCTCAAAAGAGTTACATCAAATAGATCTCCAAGAACAGCGAGGAGAACATTGTAGGGATAATTGGTTTTATACCCTTAGTTGTGTCCCCCTCGTTAGGATTGCCCCTGGTTTCTGAAAACACATGGTATTGCCCAACGCACTTTGGTCGTCTTGTGCTTTTGCCCTTTGACTGTTTGACCGTCACTTTTAAAACTTCATAACTAATTCATACTAAATAAGAAAAATGCAAATAAGGTACCAAAATGTTCGAAAAAACATCACATGTATGTCAATGTCACTTGCATTCATGAATAAAGTGTTGTTAAGTGCCCATCTGAGTTTTAGCTCTTATGATACCATGATGAACAGTAAAATCTAAAGAAATTCAAAAGAAAAGTTGGTTACAAAGAATGACAAATGTTTTAAGTGCTTGCCAAGTTTCATTAGGGAATGGCATTCGTGGAAGTCATGGAAAAAAAATCTATTTTTGAGTTTAGATTTTTTTGTCATGACTTCCATGAATTCCATTCCTTGAAGAAACTTGGCAAGCATGTAAAACATTTGTCAATCTTTGCCACCAAATTTCTTGAAGTTTTTAGATTTTACTTTTCATGGTGGTATCATAAGAGCTAAAACTCAGATGATCAGTTACCAACACTTTTGTCATGAATGCAAGTGACACTGACATACATGTGATGTTTTTTTCGAACATTTTGGTATCTTATTGGCATTTTTCTGATTTGGTATGAATTAGTTATGAAGTTTTCAAAGTGACGGTCAAATTGTCAAAGGGCAA
The DNA here is from genome assembly GCF_018294505.1 of Triticum aestivum. Taxonomy (NCBI): domain Eukaryota; kingdom Viridiplantae; phylum Streptophyta; class Magnoliopsida; order Poales; family Poaceae; genus Triticum; species Triticum aestivum. The sequence goes on along the minus strand of NC_057795.1, from coordinate 417,026,075 downwards.
AATCACAAGACGACCAAAGTGGGTTGGGCAAGACCACGTGTTTTCATAAACTAGGGGCAATCCCGACGAGGGGGACACAACTAAGGGTATAAAACCAATTATCCCAACATTGTATTGAAGATCAAAAAGAGAGAAGAATCCATCTAGATACGAATTAAGGACCTGTAGGTCTGTGGTAAACTACTCATGCATCATCGCAGGGGCAGCAAGGATGATGAAGAACCCCTCTGTGATCGTTACCCCCTGCGGCAGAGTGCGAGAAAAGGCTTCTAGAATGGATCTCGTGGTTCTAGAACTTGCGGCAGCAGAAAAAGTGTTCCATCGACTCCCCTATTTTTTTTGGGATTTTAGAGTATTTATAAAGGCGGAAGTGGGTCAAGAGGGCCCCCGTGGGCTCCACTACCCACCAGGGCACGCCGGAGGCCCCTAGCGCACCCTGGTGCGTAATGGGCCCCACGACCCTCCTCTCTTGTGCTCCAGAAGTTTCCATGGTCCATCATCAACAGAAAAAATCGCCAAAAAGTTTTGTGGCAATTGGACTTTGTTTGATATTGATATTTTGCGAAGTAAAAACAAGCAAAAAACAACAACTGGCACTGGACACTAGGTTAATAGGTTAGTCCCAAAAAATGATATAAAGTTGCTAGTAAATGTATATAAAACATCCAAGATTGATACTTTAATATCAGGGAACAATAAAAAATTATAGATACATTGGAGACGTATCACATGACGATGGAGATCATGGTGTTATGCCAGTGATGATGGATACCATGCCGATGCTTTGGAGATGGAGACCAAAGGCACGAGATGATAATGGCCATATCATGTCACATATTAATTACATGTGATGTTTATCTTTTTATGCATCTTATTTTGCTTAGAACGACGATAGCATTACAAGATGATCCATTCACTTAATTTCAAGAAATTATGTTCTCCCTAAGTATGCATAGTTGCAAAAGTTCGTCATTTCGAAGCACCTCTTGATGATCGGGTGTGATAGACTCTACGTTCACATACAATGGGTGTAAGCCAGTTTTATACATGCAGAATACTTGGGCTAAACTTGACAAGCCTAGCATGTATAGACATGGCCTTGGAACACAGGAGACCGAAAGGTCAAACATGAGTCATCTAGTAGATATGATCAACATGGAGATGTTCACCATTGATGACTACCCCATCTCACATGATGATCGAACATGGGTTCGTTGATTTGGATCATGTATCACTTAGACAACTTGAGGGATGTTGATTTAAGTGAGAGTTCATTAGTAATTTGATTAAGTAAACTAATTATCATGAAAATAGTCTAAATTTTCTTTGCAAATTATGTTTTAGATCAATAGCTCACGTTGTCCCTATTTTAATACATTCCTAGAGAAAGTCTAAGTTGAAAGATATTGTAAGCAATTATGCGGACTAGGTCCGTAGTCTGAGGATTTTCCTCACTACTACACAAAGACTTATGTCCTTGATGCACCGCTCAGTATGCCAACTCCTCTAGCATCGTCTATGGATGTTGTGAATGTCTGGCAGGCACGTTCTGATGAGTACTCAATATTTCAGTGCGCCATGCTTTACGGCTTAGAAATCAGGGCCCTAGAGACGTATTGAATGCCACATAGCATATGAGATGTTCCAAGAGCTGAAATTGTTATTTCAGGCTCATGCCCATGTTGAGAGGTATAAGACCTCTGACAAATTCTTTGCCTGCAAGATGGAGGAGAACAACTCAGTTAGTGAGCATGTGCTCAGACTGTCTGGGTGCTACAATCGTTTGAATCAAGTGGGAGTTAATCTTCTAGATAAGATAACGGTTGACAAAGTTTTCCAGTCATTGCCGATGACCCACAAGTATAGGGGATCTATCATGGTCCTTTCAATAAGTAAGAGTGTCAAACCCAACGAGGAGTAGAAGGAAATGACAAGCGGTTTTCAGCAAGGTATTCTTCGCAAGCACTGAAATTATCGGTAACAGATAGTTTTGTGATAAGATAAATTGTAACATGTAACAAGTAACAAATGTAACTAAGGTGCAGCAAGTGGCCCAATCCTTTTTGTAGCAAAGTATAACCCTGGACGAACTCTTATATAAAGCAAAGCGCTCCCGAGGACACATGGGAATTATTGTCAAGTTAGTTTTCATCATGCTCATATGATTCACGTTCGTTACTTTGAGAATTTAATATGTGGGTGGACCGGTGCTTGGGTGCTGTCCTTACTTGGACGAGCCTCCCACTTATGGTTAACCCCTATCACAAGCATCCGCAACTACGAAAGAAGAATTGAGATAAATCCAACCATAGCATGAAACATGTGCATCCAAATCAGCCCCTTATGAAGTAACACATAAATTGGCTAGGGTTTAAGCTTCTGTCACTCTAGCAACCCATCATCTACTTATTAATTCCCAATGCGTTCCCCTAGGCCCAAATCATGGTGAAGTATTATGTAGTTGACGTTCACATAACACCACTAGAGGAAAGACAACATACATCTAATGAAAATATCGAATGAATACAAAATTCACATGATTACTTATAACAAGACTTCTCCCATGTCCTCAGGAACAAACGTAACTACTCACAAAGCACATTCATGTTCAACACTAGAGGGGTATTGAATATTATCAAGGATCTGAACATATGATCTTCCACCAAATAAACCAACTAGCATCAACTACAAGGAGTAATCAACACTACTAGCAACCCACAGGTACCAATCTGAGGTTTCGAGACAAAGATCGAGTACAAGAGATTAACTAGGGTTTGATAGGAGATGGTGCTGCTAAAGATGTTGATGGAGATTGACCCCCTCTTGATGAGAGGATAGTTGGTGATGATGATGGCTTCAACTTCCCCCTCCCGGAGGGAAGTTTCCCTGGCAGAACGGCTCCGCCGGAGCCCTAGATTGCTCCTGCCCAGGTTCCACCTTCAGACAACGGCTCCTCGTCCTGAAAGCTTCCTTCTGATTTTTTCAGGTCAAAAGACACCATATAGCAGAAGATTGGCAGCATACGATGGCCAAGGGGCCCACAAGCCTTGGAGGCGTGCCCTGGGGGGTAGGGCGCCCCCAGGCTTGTGGCCACCTGGTGGGTCCCCTTATGTAGCTCTTTCGCCCAATATTTTTTATATATTACAAAATAACTCCGTAAATTTTCAGAAAATTTTGGAGTTGTGCAGAATAGGTATCACAGAGTTGCTCCTTTCCGGTCCAGAATTCCAGCTGCCGGCATTCTCCCTCTTCATGTATATCTGGTAAAATAAGAGAGAAAAGGCATAAGTATTTTACCATAATGTGAAATAACAACCCATAATGCAATAAATATTGATATAAAAGCATGATGCAAAATGGACATATCAACTCCCCCAAGCTTTGACTTTGCTTGTCCTTAAGTGAAAGCTACAATCGATAAATACATCCACATGTTTAGAGATAGAGGTGTCAATAAAATAAAATACGGACATGAGGGCATCATGATCATCTTTAGAACAACAATTGTAACATCCCAAATTTTCAATTTGGATGTTATACATAGATGATCATATGCGTATCATATTTATTGTTGCATTTTGCTGTGATCCTAGAAATCTTAAGCAACTCAAGGACCCAAGGAGAGAGTTGGAGGTTTCACAAAAATCATATTTGAATTTATTTCAAATTTGTAGAAACGATCAATTTGATTTTATTATTTTTCTCTTCAAATATTTCCAATATTAAAAATATATGAGAGAAGATAATATGACTTCTTCAAACTGAGAGAAATATTAGAGAAATAATTTTAAAATCAAATTATGATTTATTTGGTTTTTATTTGCTATTTTATTTGAATTAGGAAAATATGCATTTTTGAAAATTGCATTTTTAGGCGAGAAAAATGTTCACTTTGTTCTAAATATTTTATTTAGACGGTGAAAATTATTTTTGGCGTTTTTTGATTTTTTAATATTTTATTAGGAATTCTTCTTTCGGGCAAAATTATTTAAAAAAAAACGCTTCGTCGCCCGACTTGGCCGAAGGCCCAGCCAGTCCGGGCCGCAGCCCACACCGCCCCGCCGCCTTCCTCCCGCGCGTCGCCGTGCTCGACATGGACGCCGAGGAGGAGTCCGAGGTGGACTCCACCCCGGGCCGACTCCCTCCCCAAGCCAAGCCGCCGCCGCCCTCCTTAAATACCCCGTCGCCGCCCTCCTGTCCACCCGAGCCGCGCACCACCGCCACCAAGCCGGGCCGTGCCGCCGCCGCCGCCAAGCCGGGCCGCGCCGCCGCCGCCACTTGCTACCGCTGCTGTGCCGCTGCCCCGCTGCCGTACTGCCGGCACGATGCCCCGTCGGCTCGCCGTTGCCCGCGCCGCCGCCGCCGCCGCTTGCTACCGCCGCCCCGCTGACGCACCGCCGGCGTGATGCCCCATTGGCTCGCCGTTGCCAGTGCCGCCGTCGGACTCATCGGATCTCGCCACCGCCAGTTTTCTTTGTTGGACCGGTAAAACCGACAAAACCGTCCCGGTTTTTTTCTCTTAGATCTGTTCGATTTTTTTCCCGGTTTCTCTATTTAGCGGACGTTCACTCGAACGTCTATGTTCGCGAATGTTTTTTGTTCGTTTGACTCTGTTAGCGAACGTTCGTTCGTTAGTCTTTTTCTTTTTAGTTTATTTTCGGCCAGGGACTTATCCACGATTATTTTCATCGGGAATTAGCCCCTGATATTTAAACTAACATAACTTTTTACTCATTTATCCAAATTAGATGAAACCAGCGCCTAAATCTTCGTATCGTTCTGTTCTTTCCAGATAACCAACTTGAACATGAATTTAGTACTGTAAAATTTGGGTTTATTCCAGATTAGTAAACGATCTTGTTTCGTTCATATTTTGAGTTTCGTTGCTCTGTTTGAGTTGAATCTTTTTGCATATCGTAGCTAGTCACATGTACCTACTGTTAAGATCTAATTCACATGTTAATAATGCTGTTAGGCTTTGACTCTTGTTAGTTTAAGCCATTTGCTTGTTTCGTGTTCAATTTGGATCTTTTTTCGGTTTTTCCCGTGTTTCGTTTGAGTGATTGCTTACGTATGCTATTGTTTGTATACGCTAGATTACCCGTAGTGCGAAGCTTGTTACTACGAATCTATAGAGTTTGCAGATCATCAACAAGGCAAGTTACACTTTGATCATACCCTTTTATACCCAGTTTTTACTATGCATTAGTTCTGCCCCACAAATATTTGCATGAGTAGGATTTGGGAACATGTGGTTTGCTTGTAGTACCGTAGGTAGGAAGCTAATACCTTTTAATCACCACGGGAATATACATTATGCTTATTTATTGCTTAGCCATGCTCGTAGACGGGGATTGGATCGTGAATTACACATGGAAGTTGAGAGTTATTTAATTATGGACAACATTAACGTGGCTACTTTAATACACATCTGGGCAGATTGGTTGCAGGCACCTGGGGAACCCAGTGATGCCTACTTTGGAAAATTCCGGAGTACCCATGTGATTCTTCCTACGGTCCGCCACCCAAGCTCAAAGGGATCATAAGATTATTCATGCTAGAAACTTCCGTGTGCAGCCACAAGCCATTATGGGCTCTGGCATAGTTGAGTAAGTTGAGTGAGCTCTTGAAGAGGTAGACTAGCAGATGTAGGGGTTGTAGGTGGTACTGTCTACCCGAAGTAGAGAGTTAATGCTTCAGAAAGGCTATGTCTCAATCATCCGATCATGTATGCGGTCGAGTCTTGTGGGGAAAAGTGCGCAAACCTCTGCAGAGTGTACAAACTAATCATAGTTAGTCATGTCCCCGGTTATGGACTTCTTGAGTATCTGGTACTTGAATCTATTGATGTGATCTCACCATGTTACTTTAATTAATTTGTATTGGGTTAATGATGATACTTTTATTTGGGATTTGAGTTGGGGTTACCTTCTCAAATAATGGGCAACATGGGAGTAGTTAATTAAATTTATTCCTTTGTTGTAGGGAAAAATTAGCTTTATGCAAAAATCATAAACTTATAGCCTCCACTAGCCAAATATTGCATGTAGATGTAGTTCTTGCATTTCATTGCTTTACAGTGTAACTCTGCCAGCATATTCCATGTGCTTACCCATTTCGGGCTGCAACGTCTTATGTTGCAGACTACTCAGACGATGAATAAGGTGCGATAGGTCGTTATTTTGCACTCAGCTATGTCATTGGACTTGATGGACTCATTTACCTTCGAAGCTTCCGCAGTTGCTTAGTTTAGATGGCCTTCAGCCATGATATTTTTTTAAATCATACTCTTTATGAGGACTCAATGTAATAAGTGTGTGATTGAAACTCTGTTATAATCCCTTGAGTTCTGTGCATGTCAGCATTTCCGGTCCAGGGATGACACTAATGCATAGGGACTTGACCGTTTGAGGTCTGGTCGCTACAAGATGGTATCAGAGCACACGCTGACTGTAGGATGCGACCACTAGAATGAGCCACATGATTTCTCTTCTCTACTCATTTCTAATTCTCCTCTTTTTCTACTCTATAGATGGAGGATCCCAGGAACAAGTTCACTCAGCCGAATGATGACACCCCTTTTGGATAACACTTGAAGGAAGTCACTAAGTATTTGAACATTGGACTACCAAGCTTCACAAGGACTTTCTCTACATCTGTAATGGAAGAGGAGCGCTGGAAGAACAAAGTCTGGATACCTGGGAGGACATTTGCACCAACAACGGAGCCTATTGATTTCTACCTAGATGCACCAAGCTGGAGTATAGGAAGGAGTATGGCAGCACATATCACTTTTGGACGCATATGTGAGGTGTATCACAAGGAGCTGGAGAATACCATTTACCAGATATGTGGCCGCCGAGACGACAAATGGGAGATGATTCGTACCAGGAGGGATGGATCAATTACAGCCTACATTCAAGAGATGGGAGATCATATTCGTCGAAAAGAGAATCAACAAATCATTCACATGAAGAAGATCAAGAAACTGGTGAAGAGAAACAACGAGCTAGAAGAGGAACTCAAGTCTACGCGCGATGGATACGAGGAAGAGATTGTTGTACTACTGGAGAAACAAGAAGACCTGGAGAAGAAGCTAGGAGTGTTAATGGGAGACCCTGCGCCAAAGGATAACAACCACCCAAGAGACTACATCATCATCGACGAAATCGACTCTGACCCTGATAGTGATGATGACTATGAAGACGAAGCTGGAGTAGATATTATGGAGTCTTCCTCTCATGAAAATTTCTAGACGACCACCATTGTAATTAGTAGTATTTCCCTCCAAGTAGTTAGCAACGACCGAGTTTGTAATCATAGGTTAGACCGCTTGTCTGATCTTGTGTTCTATTGATTGAAGTGAAATTGATTGTGTTTGTCTCATGAGTATTATGGGTAGTGAATCTCTCTTAGACCCCATTCTATTCTGTTTTCTCTCCCCTTCTAACCCATCAGATGCCTCCGAGACATGATAATGGATTTTCGTTCCCACTGGAGCTCACTCAGTTGATCCAGCAGCAAAATGCCTTGACACAGATATTAGTTCAGAACCAGAACCAAGGCAATAACAACAACAACCCACCACCACCACCCCCTGTTGATCACTTAGCCCATTTTCTAAGGTTAAATCCACCGATGTTCTCTAGTAGCACCGAGCCGTTTGTTTCAGATGATTGGCTTCGCAAGATTGGAAGAGAGCTGACCAATTCAGGATGCACAGATGCGGAGAGAGTACATTTTGCCGCACACCAGCTTGATCGACCCGCAACATCTTGTTGGGAGAATTTCACAGCCACTTACCCCATTCACACTATTACATATGATCAGTTTCAGCAGGCTTTCCACACTGCCCATGTTTTAGCAGGAGATATGAGCATGAAGAAGAGCGAGTTTTGCAACTTGCGCCAAGGAGGACGTACGGTGGGCTAGTATGTGGATGACTTTAGCAAGTTAGCACGCTATGCCCCTGATGATGTACCTAGAGATGCCGTTAAGCTGGAGAAGTTTCTGGAAGGACTGAATGATGAGCTGAGCATGCAGTTGATGGTGGCAACATTCAACAACTACCAGGAGTTGGTAGTTAGGGCTCTTATGATTGAAGGCAAGCAACAACAGATGGAAAATCGCAAGAGGAAGTATGGACAGGGGAGGTATACCTCTGGGGCTCAGCAGAAGCATCGCTATTCCCCGTATTCGAGAGGACATACCCACAACCATGAAGGCCATAACCATGGAGGACATACGCATAATGGAGCAAGTTCGCATAACCATAGTGGCCCCAAGAATGGGAATGGAGGAAGCAGCAGCCAGAACCGTTCCAACCCTTCAACACCAGATAAGAGGGATCTGAGCCACATTACTTGTTTCAAGTGCCAGAAGACTGGACATTATGCCACAGAATGCCCTGAAGCAAAGAATGGAAATGGCAATGGAGGTTCTGCCAAGAAGCCCAACCCCTTCACCAAAGGACATGTGAACCACGTCAACGTGGAGGAGATTGAGGATCAACCGACGCCGTTGTCGGTAAGTTTTTGATTAATGCATTTACCACACTTGTTCTTTTTGATACTGGTGCATCACATTCATACATATCAAGGGGATTTGTGGACAAGTTTAAGTTGCAACCCTAGACCTTAGGTTACCCATGCTAGTAAGCTCGCCTGGAGCAGAGTTTATGGCCAGCCGATGGTGTGATCGATTACCCTTAACCATTGGTAGCCATGTGTTTCCCTCTAATCTAATAATTTTGGAGTCACAAGGATTTATACTAGGCATGGTTTGGTTATTGAAGTATCGAGGGAACATTGATTGTGCTAGTAACTCAATACTTCTCACCACCCCAGAAGGAAAGAGGATCAAGTATGTATCCCGGCATGCACCGAAGAGGACTCAAGTAAATTCCTTATCAGGAGTTGTACAAGAGGAAGTACCAGTGGTGAAGGAATACCCCGACGTATTTCCTGAGGAGTTACCAGGCATGCCATCGGATCGACAAATTGAGTTTTTGATTGAGCTATTACCAGGCACTGGGCCAATATCATTGAGACCGTATCGGATGCCCGCACAAGATCTAGAGGAAATTAAGAAACATATCAAGGAGTTATTGGATAAAGGTTACATTCGACCAAGTTCATCACCTTGGGGAGCCCCAGTGCTTCTAGTGGAGAAGAAGGATGGATCTTTAAGGATGGTTGTTGATTATCATGCGTTGAATGAGGTGACGATCAAGAACAAATACCCACTGCCGATGATCAATGATTTGTTTGACCAGTTGCAAGGAGCTAAAGTTTTCTCAAAGATTGATCTTCGATCAGGTTATCACCAGTTGAAGATCCGAGAGCATGATATACCTAAGACAGCTTTTACCACAAGGTACGGGCTATATGAGTATACCATTATGTCATTTGGTCTGACTAACGCACCTGCCTATTTCATGAACATGATGAACAAAGTGTTTATGGAGTTTTTGGATAAGTTCGTCATGGTGTTCATTGATGATATATTCGTCTGCTCGAAGAATGAAGAGGAGCATAAGGAGCATTTGCGTTTGGTTCTTGAGAAGCTCAGAGAACATCAGTTGTACGCCAAGTTCAGCTAATGTGAGTTTTGGCTATAGGAAGTTGGATTTCTCGGACATGTTATATCCGGAGAAGGAATAGCAGTAGACCCTACCAAGGTTGCTTATATGACTAAATGGGTGGCACCCACATTTCTCGGAGAGATCCGAAGTTTTCTTGGACTCGCAGGATATTATCGGAGGTTCATTGAGAATTTCTCCAGGATTGCAAAGCCCATGATGGAGTTACTGAAGAAGGACACCAAGTTTAAATGGAGTGAGGAATGTGAAGCTAGTTTTCAGGATTTGAAGAAACATTTGGTTACAACCCCCATGCTAATTCTCCCAGATCAACGTAAGGATTATCAAGTATATTGCGACGCTTCACGACAAGGACTTGGAGCTGTACTTATGCAGGAAGGGAGAGTTGTTTCATACGCCTCACGAGAACTTAAACCTTATGAGCTGAATTATGCTACACATGATTTGGAGTTAGCAGCCGTAGTGGATGCACTGAAGACATGGAGACATTTTCTCATTGGAAACCATTGTGAGGTATACACGGATCATAAGAGCTTGAAATACATCTTCATGCAGAAGGAACTGAACCTCAGGCAAAGGAGATGGTTGGAGCTCATCAAGGATTATGACATGAAATTGCATTATCACCCAGGAAAGGCTAATGTAATAGCAGATGCGTTGAGCCGCAAGAGTTACGTTAACACGCTCATTACCGGAGGATTTCCTAAGCAGTTAGCAAATGATCTTCGAGAGTTTTGTTTGGAGATAGTTCCGAGAGGTTATGTTGCAGCATTGGAAATTAAGTCCACTCTTTTGGGTAAGATCAGAGAAGCTCAGAAGACTGAGAAGGAGATTACCGAGATAACGGAAATGATGAGTAAAGGAAAGGCTAAAGGATTTCGTGAGGATGAGCACGACACTTTATGGTTTGAGGATCTCTTATATGTGCCTAATGACCCCGAGATCAGGAAGTTGATTCTATAGGAGGCACATGATTCACCATATTCAATTCACCCAGGAAACACTAAGATGTATCTGGATTTGAAGGGGAGTTTCTGGTGGACAGGAATGAAGAAGGATATTGCCGAGTATGTAGCAATATGTGATGTATGTTGGAGAGTTAAGGCAGAGCATCAGAAGCCAACTGGATTGCTACAACCATTGCCGATACCCGAATGGAAGTGGGATAAGCTTGGCATGGATTTTATTACTGGATTACCCAGGACTCGTTCATGCTATGAATCTATCTGGGTTGTAGTCGATCGCTTGATGAAAGTAGCTCATTTCATCCCGGTGAAGACCACTTATACAAGTGCTAAGCTGGCAAAGATATATATGACCAGGATCGAATGTCTTGATGGAGTTTCGGGGACCATTGTATCACATAGAGGAACCCAGTTGACCTCAAAGTTTTGGAATCAGTTGCATGAGACCTTGGGTACCCGGCTAGAGTTCAGTACAACGTTTCATCCACAGACAGATGGACATACCGAAAGAGTCAATCAGATTCTGGAGGACATGTTGAGAGCTTGTGCATTATATTATGGATCTAGTTGGGATGAAAATTTGCCATATGAAGAGTTTTCGTACAACAACAGTTATCAAGCCAGTTTGAAGATGGCCCCTTTCGAAGCTTTGTACAGAAGAAGGTGCAGGAACCGTTATCGTGGGATGAAGCAGATTTAATCAAAGATTCTGAAGAGAAGGCTAAGTTGATTCACGAAAGACTCAAGGTAGCCCAGTCCAGGCAGAAGAGTTATGCGGATACTAAACCCAAGGAGATAGTTTTTGAAGTCAGAGACAGAGCATATCTTCGTGTATCCCCGCTTCGAGGAATTAAGCATTTTGGAGTCAAGGGAAAGCTAGCACCATGTTTTGTGTGACCATACAGAGTTTTGGAATGCATGGGAGAAGTTTCCTACAAGCTAGAATTGCCAGAAGGATTGTCAGGAGTTCACGATGTGTTCCACGTTTCCCAGTTGAAGAAATGCCACGTAGAGATGGCCGATATCCCTTTGAGAGATACAGTGCCATTGGAAGCAATTCAGTTAGATAGTGATCTGACCTATGAAGAGAAGCCAGTTAAGATTCTCGAGTTTTCCAGTCGAGTTACTCGCAACAAGGTTATCAAGTTTTGCAAAGTTCAGTGGAGCCACCATACCGAGGTGGAAGCCACCTGGGAGCGAGAAGAGGATCTCCGTAGAGACCACCCAAACCTTTTTGCTGACCAACCTGAATCTCGAGGGCGAGATTCATCTTAAGGGGGTAGGTTTGTAACATCCCAAATTTTCAATTTGGTTGTTATACATAGATCATCATATGCATATCATATTTATTCTTGCATTTTGCTGTGATCCTAGAAATCTTAAGCAACTCAAGGACCCAAGGTGAGGGTTGGAGGTTTCACAAAAATCATATTTGAATTTATCTCAAATTTGAAGAAAGGATCAATTTGATTTTATTATTCTTCTCTTCAATTATTTCCAATATTAAAAATATATGAGAGAAGATAATACAACTTCTTCAAACCGAGAGAAATTTTGGAGAAAATATTATGATTTATTTGGTTTTTATTTGCTATTTTATTTGAATTAGAAAAATATGCATTTTTGAAAATTGCATTTTTAGGCCAGAAAAATGTTCACTTTGTTCTAAATATTTTATATAGATGGTGATTTTTTTGGTATTTTTAGTATTTTTTTTATGTTTTATTAGAAATTCTTCTTTTGGGCGAAATTATTAAAAAAACACTTCGTCACCCGACTGGGCCGAAGGCCTAGCCGAGCCGGGCCGCAGCCCACGCCGCCCCGCCGCCTTCACCCTCCACCTCGGGCCGGCCCCCTCCCCAAGCCAAGCCGCCGCCGCCCCCCCTCCTTAAATACCCCCCGCCGCCCTCCTCTCCACCGAGAAAACCGAGAAAACCGTCCTTTTTTTCTCTCTTAATTAGATCGATCCGGTTTTTTTTGGCTGCTATTTAACGGGCGTTCACTCGAACGTCTCTGTTCGGGAATGTTTTTAGTTTGTTTGACTCTATTAGCGAACATTCGCTCGTTTATCTTTTTCTTTTTAGTTTATTTTCGGCTAGGGACTTATCCATGATTATTTTCATCGTGAATTAGCTCCTGATCTTTAAACTAGCATAACATTTTACTCGTTTATCCAAATTAGATGAAACGAGTGCCTAAATCTTCGTATTGTTCTGTTTTTTCCAGATAACCAACTTGAACATGATTTTGGTATTGTAAAATTTGAGTTTAGTCCAGATTAGTAAACGATCTTGTTTCATTCATATTTTGAGTTTCGTTGCTCCGTTTGAGTTGAATCTTTTTGCAAATTGTAGCTAGTAACATGTACCTACTGTTAAGATCTAATTCACATGTTAATAGTGCTATTAGGTTTTGACTCTTGTTAGTTTAAGCCGTTTGCTTGTTTCGTGTTCAATTTGGATCTTTTCTCGGTTTTTCCTGTGTTTCGTTTGAGTGATTGCTTATGTATGCTATTGTTTGTCCATGCTAGATTACCCGGAGTGCGAAGCTTGTTTCTACGAATCTCTAGAGTTTGCATATCGTTAGCAAGGCAAGTTACATTTTGATCATACCCTTTTATACCCAGATTTTTCTATGCATTAGTTCTGCCCCACAAATATTTGCATGAGTAGGATTTGGGAAGATGTGGTTTGGTTGTAGTACTTGAGGTAGGAATCTAATACCTTTTGATCACCCCGAAAATATACGTTATGCTTATTTATTGCTTAGCCATGCTCGTAGATGGGGATTGGATCATGAATTACACATGGAAGATGAGAGTTATTTAATTATGGACAACATTAAGGTGGCTACTTTAATACACATCTGGGTGGATTGGTTGCAGGCACCTGGGGAACACAGTGATGCCTATTTTGGAAAATTCTCGAGTACCCGTGTGATTCTTCCTATGGTCCGCCACCCAGGCTCAAAGGAATCATAAGATTAATCATGCTAGAGACTTCCGTGTGCAGCCAGAAGCCATTATGGGCTCTGGCATAGTTGAGTAAGTTGGGTGAGCTCTTGAAGAGATAGACTGGCAGATGTAGGGGATATAGGTGGTACTGTCTACCCGGAGTAGAGAGTTAATGCTTCAGAGAGGCTATGTCTCGATCATACGATCATGGATGCGGTCGAGTCTTATGGGGAAAAGTGTGCAAACCTCTGCATAGTGTACAAACTAATCATGGTTAGTCGTGTCCCTGGTTATGGACTTCTTGAGTATCTGGTACTTGAATCTATTGATGTGATCTCATCATGTTACTTTAATTAATTTGTATTGGGTTAATGATGATACTTTTAATTGGGATTTGAGTTGGGGTTACCTTCTCAAATAATGGGCAACATGGGAGTAGTTAATTAAATTTATTCCTTTGTTGTAGGGAAAAATTAGCTTTATGCAAAAATCATAAACTTACAGCCTCCACCAGCCAAATAATGCATGGAGATGTAGTTCTTGCATTTCATTACTTTACAGTGTAACTATGCGAGCATATTCTATGTGTTGAGCCGTTTCGGGCTGCAACGTCTTATGTTGTAGACTACTTAGATGACGAATAAGGTGCAATAGCTCGTTGTTTTGCACTCATTTATGTCGTTGGAGTTGATGGACTCATTTACCTTTGGAGCTTCCGCAGTTGCTTAGTTTAGATGGCGTTCATCCATGATATTTTGTGTAATCATACTCTTTATGAGGACTCGGTGTAATAAGTGTGTGATTGAAACTCTGTTATAATCCCTCGAGTAATGTGCGTGTTAGCATTACCGATCCAGGGATGACACTGATGCACAGAGACTTGACCGTTTGAGGTCTGGTCACTACAACAACATATATTGTCATATAATTTCTTATGCTAAAGTAACAACTTGTTCACAAGGTGGAGTATGAATCAGAAACTTTATTAAAAACTAACAAACTATGATCTCAGTCATTGAAGCAATTGCAATTTATCATAACATCGGAAATAGTCAATATAAGTGCTTGTCTAGCAAATCCACATACTCACTCATCTTTTCCTCTTTCACAATTGCTAACACTCACAAGATACTTATGAATTCAAAGCTTCAATCAGACAAAAAGAAAGATAGGGGCTTATAGTTTCGCCTCCCAACTCTTTACTCCAAGGGTAATGTCAACAATAATAACTCATGATCACCCATATCCAAGTGGATATATGTATCTAGATCTTTCCCTAACACATGGCACTTTCCAAAACAAAAAGGAGAAATATAAGAAGTGGTGAAGATCACCATGACTCTTGCATAAAGGTAAATACTAAAAAGTAAAAAAGATAGGCCCTTCGCAGAGGGAAGCAGAGGTTGTCATGCACTTTTTGGGTTGGATGCACGAAATCTTAGTACAATGGAATGTCACTTTATATTGCCACTTGTGGTAGAAAACTTTATTCAGTCTTTCACTTTTACTTATTCCCCATCACTAGTTCATATAAACTTTATTTTCCTTACACTAATAGATCATAGATATTTAAGGAGCAATTTTTATTGCTTGCACTGATGACAATTTACTTGAAGGATCTTACTCAATCCATAGGTAGGTATGATGGACTCTCATGGAAAAATTGGTTAAGGGTATTTGGATGCACAAGTAGTATCTCTACTTGGTGCGGATTTTTTGGCTAGTATAAGGTGGAAGCAAGCGTAACATGTTAGAGGATCCATGGCAAAATAACTTCTATTTGGAAATAAGCAAACATAACTCATTATGTTATCTTCCTTGTCCAACATCAATTTATTAGCACATAAATATTTTAATGAGTGCTCACAATCATAAAATATGTCCAATTTAATATATTTATATGTGAACCTCTCTTTCTTTATTACTTCCTTTTAATTGCAACAATGACCAAAACTATGTTTGTCAACTATCCCTCTTTATATATGTTCTTCTTTTTCTCAAGATCATGGCTAGAAAGCAAAGCCCTTACTCAAAACTACTGTTTATTATATAATTCTCACACCGATTACATAGAGGGAACTCAAAGCAAAACCCAAAACTAGATCATACTAAAAACTTTTATTCTACTAGATCAAGATATAACCAAAAGGATCGAACTAAGAAAAATGATAAAGGTAAAGATGTGATGTTGATACGATATCGAGGCACCTCCCCCAAGCTTGGCACAAGCCAATGGCAGTGCACATACCCATATACTCATTTATCCTTCTTCGGAGGTGGTGATGATGGAGTTGACGATGTAGGGGGCTTGTCCTCCTTCTTCCAAGGCATAGGTTTACCATCTTAAAAGGATGATTGAGTCTCCGAGATCCTCAAATCTGCAGCCAAACTCATCCTCTTAAATTTGTATTCGTACTCACAGTTTTGGTTTTGCAGGTCATAGATCTGGGCTTGGAGATGCTCGATTTTCTCGTAAAGCTTGAAGATGGCCTCTTCGATGTTCTTGGCGTACAAGTTGTGGTCACGGGTAAATTCCGCGATCATGGATTCATTGGCATTAAGCCCGCGTTCCACCGTCCCTTGTCACTTGAAGACTTGCTGCTCCATTGCTTCGAGCCTTGTTGATGACCCACAAGTATAGGGGGTCAATCGTAGTCCTTTCGATAAGTAAGTAAGAGTGTCGAACACAATGAGGAGCAGAAGGAAATGACAAGCGGTTTTCACCAAGGTATTTTCTGCAAGCACTGAAATAGTCGGTAACATGTAGTTTGATAGCAAGATAATTTTTAACGAGCAAGTAACGGTAATAGTAAATAAAGTGCAGTAAGGTAGCCCAATCCTTTTGTAGCAAAGGACATGCCAAAATGGTTTCTTATAATAGGAAAAGCATTGTTGATGGTACAAGGGAATTTCATCTATTCACTTTCATCATGTTGATTTGATTCATGTTAGCTACTTTGATAATTTGATATGTGAGTGGATTGGCGCTTAGGTGTTGTTCTTACTTGAACAAACCTCCTACTTATGATTAACCCCGTCGCAAGCATCCACAACTACAAGAAAAGTATTAAGATAAAATCTAACCATAGCATTAAACTTTTGGATCCAAATCGGTCCCTTATGAAATAGCGCATAAACTAGGGTTTAACCTTCTTTCACTCTAGCAACCCATCATCTAATAACTACTCCACGATGCATTCCCTTAGGCCCAAAATATGGTGAAGTGCCATGTAGTCAAAGTTCACATGACACCACTAAGGGAATCACAACATAGATATCATCAAAATATCAAACACATATCAAGTTCACATGATTACTTGCAACAAGATTTCTCTCGTGACCTCAAGAACAAAAGTTACTACTCACAAATAATAATCATGCTCAAGATTGGAGGGGTATTAATAGCATAATGGATCTGAACATATAATCTTCCACCAAATAAACCATATAGTGATCAACTAAAAGATGCAATCAACACTACTAGTCACCCACAAGTACCAATCTAAGGTTCTGGTACAAAGATTGAACACAAGAGATGAACTAGGGTTTGAGAGGAGATGGTGCTGTTGAAGATGTTGATGGAGATTGCCTTCCCAAAGATGAGAGGGTTGTTGGTGATGATGATGACAATGATTTCCCCCTCCGAGAAGGAAGTTCCCCCGGCGAAATCGCTCCGTTGGAGGGAAAAAGTGCTCCTGCCCAAGTTCCGCCTCGAGATGGTGGCGTTCCGTCCCAAAAGTCCTTTCCTTATTTTTTCTAGGTCAAAATGACTTATATACCACAAGAGGGGCACCGAAGGTGGGCCGAGGAGGGTACAACCCACCAGGGCGTGTCTGGGCTCCCTAGCGCACCCAGGTGGGTTGTGCCCACCTGGTGGGCCCCCTCTAGTAGTTATTGGCTCCAATATTCTTCATATATTCCAAAACAATCCTTCATAATTTTTTAGCTCGTTTGGAGATGTGTAGAATAGATAACTCTGACGTAGCTTTTTTAGGTCCAGAATTCCAGCTGCAGGCATTCTCCCTCTTTGTGTAAACCTTGCATATTATGAGAGAAAAAGCATTAGGATTATTCCAAAAAGCATTATTATGCCTAAAAACGTAGTAAATAATAGTAGGTAAACATGATGCAAAATGGACGTATCACTTGTATCCACGCTTCCGGTCTTCCTTGGCCCTTGAACATCGCGGATATGCAACACCCCCTCACACATCTCAATGATTTGAGGGTGTTGCAGCACCTCCACAAGGTAGGGGTTGATGACCTTATCATAGAACTTGTCCTTCGGAGGACTTGGGGACGTCATAGCGATCTAGATCTGTCAGAAAAATAGCTCAAAATGAGAACAGAGGATTTTGCCATGGTACGGTGGTCAAAACCTTTGGGAGATTATATAATGAATTTTTATCGACCAAAAGAAGTAATGTTCAAGAAAACAGAGTCCAAAGGGCACATGAGGTGGCCACAAGCCTAGGAGGCGCACCTAGGGGGGTAGGGTCCGCCCCCAAGGCTTGTCACCTCCTCGTACACTTTTCGGACAACTTTTTGTTTTTAATTTTTTAAATATTGCAAACCGGAGTAAAATTGCCATTGGGAAAGTTTTGGACTCGGTTTACTTAACGTATCACATATCTATTTCGTTTTGGGGTCTGGAATGTTCTAGTAGGTGTCCCTTATGTATTCCTCCGGTGTTTTGGTATTAATAATATTGGTTTCAACATTTATGGGAGTACCTGAGATATAATGTTTGATTCTTTGTCCGTTTACCACCATCGGGTTATTGCCTTCGGCGTTATCGATTTTGATGGCACCAGAACAATAAAGTTCCTTGATAATGTAAGGACCTTCCCACTTTGAGAGAAGTTTACCTGCAAAAAATCTTAAACGAGAGTTGTATAGCAAGACATGGTCACCCACATTAAATTCACGCTTTTGTATCCTTTTGCCATGCCTTCTTTTAACTTTTTATTGAAACAACTTGGCATTCTCATAGGCTTGGGTTCTCCATTCATCAAGAGAGCTACTGTCAAACAACCTCTTCTCACCGACAAGTTTGAAATCATAGTTGAGCTCTTTAATTGCCTAATAAGCTTCATGTTCTAGTTCAAGAGGTAAGTGACAATCTTTTCCATAAACTATTTTATATGGAGACATACCCATAGGGTTTTTATATGCAGTTCTATAAGCCCATAATGCATCATCAAGTTTCTTAGACCAATTCTTTTTAGATCTATTAACAGTCTTTTGCAAGATCAATTTAATTTCTCGGTTACTCAATTATACTTGACTGCTAGACTAAGGATGATAAGGTGATGCAATTCTATGGTTGGCATCATACTAAGCAAGCAATTTACGGAAAGCACCATGAATAAAGTGTGAACCACCATCAGGCATTAAATATCTAGGGACTCCAAACCTCGGGAAAATAACTTCTTTAAGCATTTTGATAGAAGTGTTGTGACCAGTACTACTAGGTGGAATAGCTTATACCCACTTAGTAATGTAATCAAGAGCAACTAAAATATGTGTATACCCATTAGAGGAAGGAAAAGATCCCATATAATCAAAGCCCCAAACATCAAATGGTTCAATAAAAAGTGAATAATACATAGGCATTTCCTGACGTCTACTAATATTACAAATTCTTTGACATTCATTAGAAGATAAGACAAACTTACGAGAATCTTTGATGAGAGTAGGCTGATACATGACGTATCTATAATTTATGAAGTATTCATGCCATGTTTACAACAATTTTATATGGTTTTAGGTCTCGAGTGAGAACACCCCTCCATAGCTATTGAAGTTCCTCCAGAAGAGGCTCCATGAACAAATCAAAATCCTTTCCAAGACTTTTTGGACCTGGGATGAGCAAGGCCATCATGTAGTTTGATTCTTTGGTGCAGACATTTGGAGGCATGTTGTAAGGGATAACAAGCACTGGCCACATGCTATATGTGGCGCTTTGGTGGCCAAATGGGTTAAATCCATCTGAAGCTAAGCCAAGTCTAATGTTTCTCGCGTCAGCAGCAAACTTTTTGTGTTTATGATTGAAGATTTTCCACTCACTACCATGAGATGGAAGGCTCATTACATTCTGATCTCTGTACTCCTAGTTCCTAGAATGCCACAGTACATCCTATCTTGTTTCAGCATCATGAAACAACCTCTGCAATCTTGGTATAATTGGAAAATGTCTCAGAACATTATGAGGAATTCTCTTCACAGCATCGCCATCTTTCCATCTTGATGATTTGTATTTCGGGCATTCACTTAAGTTGGCATAATCCATCCGGAATAGAACACAATTATTCTTACAAACATGGATCATATCATATCCAATTCCAACTACACGAAGGAAATTCTTCATTTTACTGTAGGTGTGTGGAAGCTCAGACGCATCTGGGAAAGATTTGCGGAAAGCAGCCAACATCGCATTGAATGATTTATTGGTCATCCGCTCAGATGTCTTCACCTTAAGAAAGGTGACCATAGCTAAGAATACTGACATCTTATTTCCTGGGGTGACAACCATGTTGCATTCTTCCAACATGCGCGCCCACCGTTTTTCTTCTGTAGGTCACGTAATGCACGAGCATTTGGTAGCATTGTTTCAATGTTGGTCAAACTCACTGGCTCCGCCACCACCACCTCCTCCTCCTCTTCCACCTGAGCATCAGGCAGATCAAGATGGTGATCTGCTGCTTCCACGTAGTCAATAACATTGACGTTCATAGCTTCACCATGATGAACCCACCTAGTATATGTGACCGACATCCCATACAAGTGTAGATGATTTTGCACAGTTGACTGGGGTCTTGTAACTAAATTCATACAACTGCTAGGGCAGAGCACATCTGATTTCGGACCACCGTACTCATCTATGATAAAGTTCATGAAGTTTTCAACCCCCTCGACATATGCAGCGGAGAATCTTCGAGCAGAAATTATCCAAGTCCTGTCCATCTGTTAGACATACAAATTAGTTCTTCTACTAGATATTACAGGAAAAACATATATGGTTTTTTATGAAGTCCAGAAAAAAATACCTAGGCCGATGTCTAAAGCTATGGCAAGATATTTGGACGAGCAGATCTAAGTAACAAAACATATGTCAAGCTAATTCAGCAAACATATTTGAGTGCTAAATTATGGCAGGCTATTTCAGCAGTCAATGAGGCCGAGCACACAGCCATCAAACTATCGAAGGCCGTCGCAGCAACAAAGATCGAGTATAAAATGGTGTAGAGCTATTTCACCTAACAGATTGGCTACTAGACCATGGTAATCTATGTCACAATAAATATATGGCAGGATATTTTAGCAACTAATCGGCCTTGGCATGCCATCTCAGCTAAGCACATTGAGTGCAGAACAGGGCAAGGAAGCTTCTTAAGCAGAGCATATTGAATGTAAACTACTTCGGCAAATAGTGAGATTAACAACGTCTATCAGCTAACATTTAGCGCTACACCGACATGCACGGGGCCTCAGTCTAGAATGCGCATACCGTGGGAGAAGCTGACCGCCGTGCGTCTCCACACGAATGTCGCCAGCGGCGGCGGCGCTGACCACTGTGCTGTGGGAGCGATGGCGGTGTGGCCTGAGGACAGCAGTCTACGAGAGCGTACTGTGGGAGCGAGAGGATCGTCGTGCGTCCCCTCAACAAACCGCGGCGGGGAGGGCGGCTTTGGCAGAGTGAATGGAGTGGAGGGGGACGGGGGGAGGGTGGTTTGGCGAATGTTATTGGCTAGTTGGCCGAAGGGCGGTTGAATCTAGGATTTGGGGGGAATTTTTGGGTGGGGGGGGAGGATTTTCGCGCGGTGGGCGGGGGAAGTTTGGCGCATGGTCAGTTTCTCCAAGTGCAGTCCCACGTGTCAATGAAGAGGCAAGCTGAAGCGCGTTCTGTTTGCGTGAGCCGTGTGCAGGACCGAACGTGTGTGGGGTGCAATGCGAATGCGACAGGGGTGCTGTGAGTGTACCGCCTTTTTTCCTTTTAAACTAGGTTCTTCGCCCCCTAAAAGACACTTGTTGCTTTATGCGATCCATCGATACTACTACTAGTAATCTAGTAATCCCGACTAAAACATCGTGTCCGGGTCTTTTCCCGCGCGATATGCTGGGAGGTTGGCTTAGTTGGGTTTTTTAGGACGAGTAATGCTACAACTACGTAATCCCAGTTACGTAATTAACGTAATGTGAAACGTGTGAGCAGTTGATTGTAGATTGGGGGGAGGGAGGGCCCCTCGTTCATCCTTTTCTCCCACAAGATCTTGATGTTCCGTGCAACGCATGGGCATCTTGCTAGTACTCCTACAATATACTATATTATTGTGAAAGTTCACACTGGCCGAGATTAATGCAAACACGGCAGATTTTCATTACATTTCAAACTTTTATAGGACATAAAAATAAAAGAAACCCGACCCTAAACCTATTCTACGTCAGTGACCGACGTCCTCCATCTGCGATCTCTATGTACGGGGGCGGGGTTCAAGACCCGTGAAGTGAAAGTGTGGTCTCCGGCAAGGAAGAGTAGAACACGGGATACAAACCGACCAGTTGGCTCAGCATGCCCTGCTGCCTCCCATGCCCTACTCATCCTCGGAGGAGTCCCCGACCTCGGCGGTGCCGGACGTTGGACGGTGGCAAGTAGGACGCGTGGCTGACGGTGCTCCCGGCGTCGGCCGCCAGCGTGGCCACTGCTTGTGCGGTCGCATCCATGTCCGGCTACACCACTATTGCATCGCGAGAGGCGACTTGGGCGAGGGCGGTGACCTCGAGCTTCATCCCCAAAGACAAGCTCTCCCGTAGAGCGTTCGCGCTTGCGGTCACGGCGGATGTGGTGCCAGGTAGGAGGACGATGCGCTATGGTGTGGAGGTTCACTGGGCGTTGCCGCTTTAAGTAGCACATGTGAGGCCAAGCGTCCGGGTGCGTCATTAAGTTGCCGGAGTTGGTTCCTCGGGCACCGAGCCTCTTAACTATGGCATAAAGATGGACGACATGAATGCGGGTAGCCGGCGCCGGCTAGGAATGCACCGCATGATGGCGCGAGGGACGAGGGTTTTTGGTGTGCCAGGGTAGTCAGCTGCGGTCCTGGCAACATTGGAGATGCCCTTTGCTCACATGTGATCCCCGCATGTCATTGAAAAAGCAAGACGACCCGGCATGGTCTCAAAGGATGCAATTGTCCGCGCTACACCACTCCGCGGATGCGTCACGGCGCCCCGTGCATCCTCGACGAGTCGGGTGTTGGGGTGTGTTTGGATTGTGGCCAAAGTGCACCTTACCAAAATTTTGGTCATGACCCAAAGATTGGTCTTTGTTTGGATGGTTGCCATTTTTTGGCATGCCAATGAACTCTAGCCAATTATAGTTCATTTTTCTTGCCAATTTTGGCCAATTCATGGGCAACCAAAACCTCAACCAAAATTTTGGCTCCAAATGCTTTGATGGGGCAACCTTGGGCACAAACCAAACATACTGTTGGTCGTGCCACAACACTAATGCCACCCTCGGCACATTGAAACCAACCATGTCTAGCGACAATGAGCGTGTCGCTCACCGCAGTCGCCGTGTCCAGAGGCGGTGCTGGAGTTGCGCCACGTTGTTGGCCCCCACGACCCACATGAACGGTTGCCGGTGGCGAGGAGGTCGTGGGCCAGCACCTCCATTGGACTAGTCTGCGCTACATCATCCCGACAGGTGTGTCCCACATGTCGGTTTCCTTGTTTTCCCGGCCATATTCGAGCGTTAGTGCTCCGCGTTGTGCATTAGGCCTTTCACTATGTAGTCCAAGCGATACAACTTATTGTTTATTTGAGCCGTTCAAGTATAATCATGTGGCGTTTGCTTATTTCTCATTCCTCTCCAACCCTCTTCTCCATCGATCATGTCGCCCTCCGGTCAAGTCCATCCTCCCACATGCCTACATTCCGCCGAGTATCGTTCACATGTGAGCCTAGACCATGCTTGTATTTCCAATGTTGTAATTTTCCCCGACACATGTTGACAAGATCGATTGATGTTCAGAGATCAATTGCCTATCGTGCAAGGAGATAAAGGTTTGGTCTGTTTCTATGATAGAAATGACCCGCGGGGGGTGGGGGGGTCTGTCAGGATCAGACGGAGTATATTGTACGTTCATAAGAGAAACGAATGTATTGTACCCACCCTAGTCCTCTTTCAATCGATCTCCGGACCCCGAGATGAAATCGAGAGAGAACGAGTGGGGGCATGTGTGATACCTAAGGCGGATTCAAAATTTTGAACCGGTGACCATAGCATCCGCAAATCATATATAAATGGTATTCAATGTTTGTTTCATTTTTGAACGTACAATATACTCCCTCCTATCCTTTCTAGTTTACATATAAGTTTTATGTGTAGTCAAAGTATCTCTACTTTGATCGAAAAAGTATCAACATTCAACAACGCCCAATCAATATTGTTAGATTCGTACGTACTCCTAGATTTGTACTCGAGATGGCTTCCAATTTGTTTTCAACCACGTGAATGTGCTTGTTCTCGTGCATGCTCTTCCTACTAGGATCTCGCCACGCATAGCCAGTCCAATAGTAACTTTTTAAGCTCCTTGTCCAATAGTACTAGTGGAGTACTGACAACATCTGTACTAGAGTATGCAGTGCTCATAGTAGTACTACCTCCTTCCATTTATATAGGGCCTATGTGGAGGAGAGAGATGTGAAAAAGTAAGGGGAGTGAGCTCTCATGCAAGAGCCTATCTATATACGCATTCCTAGTTAAATACAATAAATATGAAGAAAGAGATAGAGAGGAGGGAAAAAATACTAATACAATAGCCAACCTTATAATTTTTTTTGCAGGAAATAGCCAACCTTACTGGAAATACTAATACACTACTGTATGAGTGCATATAATAGATGATGGATATAGATGACATGGTAGTTCCTTATAGCCATCGACTGGCTATATTATTAACCATGCTCTAATGCGTTTTTCAAAACCGCATTTGACTATTGATAAGATTAATAGTAGTACATGAGATGTATAATGCGAAAATTATATCATTGGAAGCTCCTTTCACATACGAATTTGACCGTATGCTTTGTGTAAATTGCATGTCATATATTATTACTATAACATTTGGTCAAAGTTAGCCTCAAAAAACGCATTAGGCCATGTATAGGAAATGGAAGGAGGAAGTAGTGGTGGAAGTGGATCCTCTGACGTAGGTATCCCTGCCTTACCCTCCCTTTCGGTTTCTTACTGGTGGACCCCGTGCTTGCTAGGCCCCACATGTCAGTTACTCAATGGGTTTGACCACGTCAGGGGATCCTCATCCGTAGTATACTCCCTCTGTTTTTATTTACTCCGCATAAAACGGAGGGAGTGGTAGTATAAATGACGCGGGCGAGGGAGGGGGAGGGATGTTGGTTTGCTCTTAACTATGGTCCCACAAGCGAGCGAAAATGCAAGATGAAGCATGTTCCATTCGGTGAGCGACATGGAGGGTCCAGCGTGCCGGGCTGCAATGCAAACGCGACAAGAGCGATGTACAGTCAAAACCGGAACCACTATTCGCACCAGAACCTTCGCTGTTCGGCCTACGCCAGCCACTACCCTAAAACCACACCTAATCTCCAGCCCATTCCCCCAGCTTTCAATCCCCTAGCCCACATCAAGCGTCCCCTAGTTCGCCGGAAAGCCATGGTGTGCTGCAAGATCACGTACTACAAGATGTTGACGCCGGAGCGCTGCGCAGAAATCGCGGCGGTGGTCGGCGCCATAGACCTTCGTTCCCAAGCTCGCTTTGCGGCAGGCCAATCCCCGAGTTCACTGGAGCCAAGATACGAGGAGGAGGATGCTGATCCAATGTTCATGGCGGAAATCGCGGCGCAGAAGGCCCCCGATGGGTATGAGACGATGGACGTCGACTTCGTGTCGGCGTCCGAGTCCCCCATGGTGCAGGTGGCCAGCGGTTCAACCTGCCGATACTAAAGGAGGACCGGGAGGCAGAGGCTCAACTCGACATGGAGCGCGCACATACTGCTGCCATCGAGGCTCTCCTGCAGGCGAAACCGGATGTCATGGATGTGAACCGGGCAGCGGAGGCTCAACTTGAGGCGGAGCGCGCGGATGCCGCTGCCATCGAGGCCCTCCTGCAGGCAGAACCGGACGTCCTGGACTTGAACCAGGCGGCAAAGGCTCAACTCGACGTGGAGCGCGTGGATGCCACTCTCATCGAGGCCCTCTTGCAGGCAGAACCGGACGTCCTGGACTTAATCCGGGTGGCGGAGGCTCGACACAGAGCGCGCGGATGCCATTGCCATCGAGGCCCTCCGGCAGGCGGAACCGGACGTCCTTGACTTGAATCGGGTGGTGCTCTCGTCCGTGCAGAGCACCCGCACGCTCCACGTGAACGAGTAGCTGGAGGCCAACGACAACCATGGTGCAGAGACACACGTTGGCAGCTACGGCTGGTTCGCGCCGGCAGCCAAAGACGACGAGGCCATCTCGTTCCGCGAGCAATGATAGTTTTACTTTATGTTGTTGTTTTTATGGATCTTTTGCTGTGTAAAATCATATATTGTTATGCAAGTCGCCTGACTTGGGTTAGCCTACCATTTCAGGCGGTTGGATGAATATCCTACGTCTCCTAACCCTTCTTCATCACCTCTTCTTCTTCCCCAACAAACCACCGCACGGGCCGTATGGATACTCCCCAACATGCGGTTGGATAAACATACTCTATGAATGAAAAATATGTGTCAGCGGTAGGATGGCTGAGTTTGGTTTGTTCACATGCAATAGCACGTGTCAGTGAGGGTGCGTTCCCTTGGTTTGGTTTGTGGCGTGCAGGAGCGAAGGTGTGAGGGTGCGGTGCTACCGCGGCGTGCCGGAGCGACCGTGTGAGGGTGCAGTGCAACCGCGACAATCGTGCGCAAGTGTACCTCCTTTTCATTTTGAAAACTTTAGGCAAGCTTGGCAAAAATGTGTGGCGAAGTATGGCAATGCAAGGCCTAGACCCAAACAAGATAAGTACGTACGTACTAGGAGTACTAGTGTTAAAAAAGAAAGGCGGGGTTTTCCTTCGCGGGATTAATCGATACAAATCCTCGTTTCACGTGTCAATTAATGCGTATTTTTTTCTCCAAATCCCAAAGAGCTAACCATCTCACTCCTCATCTCTTGATTAATGCAGCGCCGTGCAAACCAACCTTCTCACTTCCGCATGCATGCAGGGGATATTAATGTCCTTGGTTGCTAGTATGAGGCAAACCCCATCAATTTTGCCTCGATTAGTGTTAGTGGCTGAGGGAGTCCTGGACTAGGGGGTGTCCGGATAGCCGAACTATCATCATTGGCCGGACTCCAAGACTATGAAGATACAAGATTGAAGACTTCGCCCCGTGTCCGGATGGGACTTTCCTTGGCGTGGAAGGCAAGCTTGGCGATACGGATATGTAGATCTCCTACCATTGTAACCGACTCTGTGTAACCCTAGCCCTCTCCGGTGTCTATATAAACCGGATGGCTTTAGTCCGTAGGACGAACAACAATCATACCATAGGCTAGCTTCTAGGGTTTAGCCTCCTTGATCTCGTGGTAGATCTACTCTTGTAATACCGACATCATCAATATCAATCAAGCAGGACGTAGGGTTTTACCTCCATCAAGAGGGCCCGAACCTGGGTAAAACATTGTGTCCATCGTCTCCTGTTACCATCCGCCTAGATGCACAGTTCGGGACCCCCTACCCGAGATCCGCCGGTTTTGACACCGACATTGGTGCTTTCATTGCGAGTTCCTCTGTGCCATCGCAATCAAGAGGGATGCCTTTTCCCGTCTTTAAAGACGGCGCCGTCGTCAAGGGAGCTTTGGCCACCGGCCAAACTATCCGGCTAGGCGGTTTTCTTATGACCGCCAGTTCGGCCACCGCTCCAACAATGACCTCTCAGGTCATCAAAAGCGATCTTCACGTCAACTCGGAATTCGCCGAGCAGCTAGATCCGATGGAGCTCTCCTTTGTAAATGAGCTCTTGGATCGCATCGCCACCCTAGGAGTCGCTACAGACCATGATCAGATTGGGCTTAAAACCGATCTGAGAGAAATTAACTCTCCCCAGGCTACCTACCATGTTGTTGTGGTAGAGGAACAACGCAGCGACTCTTCTTCTATGTTAAAGACCAGTTATGTCCGGATTCCCGATCCCTCCATGCCGGATTCCCGCGGAGGGACGGACGTCAATCAAGTACTGAACCTAAAGTCAAGCATCGGACCAGATCTGTTGGATAACATCCAACAATCCAAGCTTCCAAATCCGGAAACTTCTTGGCCTTTGAGCCTCAGATTGGGTGGGGTTCCGAATTTAATTCCGCCCGCCCACCCAAACATAAGCGATCTATCTCAAATACGGCAAGAGCCCGATGAAACAGTACATCATTACTGGGCCAGATTCCTCCTGGTTATGGACAGGATAAAGGACTGCTGTGAGGAAAGCGCAATCTCAATTTTCTACAACAATTGCATGGACAAGGGAATCATGAACGCCATAAGTCATTGCGAAGTTACACACTTCGCCGACCTGGCGACCATAGTACAAAAATACTGTGCGATGGAGAGTGCCTGGAAAACCGAAACCAGGTTTTGGGACAATCCGGCCCTGAACACAACCCTAGTTCGAAATAAAAGGGTGTGTCATACTCAAGCACCTGGGTTAAAAACCAAAAAGCAAAAACCCCCTAAAGGGCACGGAACCGTACTGGAGGGATGGCTCAACGGACCCTGTACAATCCATAATACAGAGGGCGCCACTCCAACACATAGCCTTCGAGCATGTTGGATACTACGACAGGTGGCCAAAAGTGGCGAAGGTTTTCTAGCCCCGGGTAACCAGCCCAATAGTACCAGTACGGTATTAACAGTCTTCGAGACTTTGGCATCAAATAATATGCGGAAACGAACAATCCGCAGCCTCGCCGAAGTCTATCAAGTAGAAACAGCAAATCCATGGAGCCACACGGCTCTCACCTTCAATGCCAGCGACAAACCTAAATTCCGAGCAGCCCGAGCACCAGCCGCATTGGTCCTCAGTCCAATAGTGGACGGCTTTCGTCTTACCAAGGTACTCATGGATGGCGGCAGCGGATTAAACCTCATCTACGAGGAAACCCTCCAAAAAATGGAAATTGACTCGAGCCGCATTGAGCGAAGCAGCACAACCTTTAGAGGAATAATCCCTAGTCGGTAAGTACGCTGCACAGGAAAAATCACACTAGATGTAGTGTTCGGCTCACCGGACAATTACAGGTCCGAGGAGGTCACGTTCCAAGTGGCCCCGTTCGGCAGCGGATATCATGCCTTGTTAGGGCGAGAGGCATTCACAATTTTCCAAGCTATACCCCATTACGGGTACATGAAGCTTAAAATGCCCGGGCCCAATGGAATCATCACTCTTGTCAGTGATCCAGATATAGCACTCCGCGCTGAAAATAAGATAGCCGCACTAGCCCTAGAGGCACTATCCGAAGCCCTAGCGGCAGAGGAACTCACTGCGCTGCGCTCCATAGTGGATAGGGACGATGTGATACTCGATAAGAGATCTAAGTCCACCTCTTTTAAACCAGCAGACGAAATAGTCAAATTCCAGGTCCATCCAACGGACCCCACAAAGACGGCCTCCATTGGGGCACAATTAAACCCTGATGTAGAAGCCGCACTACGAGAATTCCTTTGGGAAAATTGGGACATTTTTGCGTGGCACCCTTCAGACATGCCAGGAATCCCACGCAGGCTGGCAGAACACAGCCTAAATATCCTAAAAGGATTCAAGCCAGTCAAACAGGCTCTTCGGCGATTTTCCGAACCCAAAAGACATGCAATGGGAGAGGAGCTAGCCAAACTCTTAGAAGCCGGATTCATCAGAGATATAAAACCTCCGGACTGGCTAGAAAACCTGGTAATGGTACCAAAAAGGACAAATCCTGGTGCCTTTGTGTCAATTTCAAAGACCTTAACAAGGCCTGTCCAAAGGATCCTTTCCCCCTCCCCCGCATCGACCAAATCATCGATGCTACCGCAGGGCACGATTCATTGTGCTTCCTCGACGCATACTCCGGATACCATCAAATCAAGATGGCGGAGAAAGACCAGGCCGCAACGGCATTCATTACTCCATACGGACCATTCTGCTTCAACACAATGCCCTTCGGACTCAAAAACGTCGGTGCAACATATCAGCGCATGATTCAGACATGTCTGGCTACCCAGATAGGCAAAACAGTGGAGGCATACGTAGACGATGTGGTCGTTAAGACCAAACACGTCGAAACTCTAGTAAACGATTTGAGGCTTACATTCGATAACCTCCAAGCATACGACATTAAGCTCAACCCGGAAAAATGTGTTTTCGGCGTACCAGCCGGAAAGCTCTTGGGCTTCATTGTATCCGGTAGAGGAATTGAAGCAAACCCAGCCAAGATCCGAGCTCTGTCACAATTGGATATCCCAAAAGACCTCAAACAAATACAAAAACTAACTGGATGCGTGGTGGCTCTAAGCCGTTTCATCTCCCGTTTGGGAGAAAAGGCACTGCCCCTTTATCGCCTCCTCCGGCGCACCGAACACTTCGAATGGACGGATGCTACCACGGCCGGACTCGAAGAAATTAAGTCCATATTGGCAACAAATCCGGTCCTAGCCGCGCCCAACCTGGGCGAACCGATGTTATTATATATCGCGGCAACACATCAAGTTGTCAGCGCGGTGTACTATGTATCCACTGTCTTAACTCCATATCGTCGTCGAACGAGAAACAGAAGGGCACAAATTCCCTCTTCAAAAACCAGTGTACTACGTATCCACTTTCTTAACTCCATGCAAGTCCCGGTACCCACATTATCAAAAAATAGCGTACGCGGTGTTCATGGCATCCCGAAAGCTGCGACACTACTTTCAAGAGTGTTCCATAACGGTGGCCTCCAAAGTACCTCTCAACGATATTATAAACAATCGCGACGCGATGGGTAGGTTTGCAAAATGGGCCATTGAGCTCTTACCATTTGACATAACCTACAAACCATGGCGAGCTATAAAGTCGCAAGTTTTTGCTGACTTCATCGTCGAATGGACCGAAGCCGAACTCCCTAAAGAGTACGACGCATACTCCAATTGGATCATGCATTTCGACGGCTCTAAAATGTTGGCTGGCTTGGGGGCTGGCGTCGTCTTGACGTCCCCAATCGAAGACACAGTCCAATACGTACTTCAAATAATGTACATGGACTCCAACAACGCAGCCAAATACGAGGCCCTTCTACATGGTCTCCGGATGGCAATCTCCATGGGTATTCAATGCCTAGAGGTGTGCGGGGATTCAAACCTCGCAATATCCCAACTAAATGGAGACTTTGACGCCAAGGATCCAAAAATGGCAGCCTACCGTAACGCTGTCCTAAAAATGTCAGCTCGGTTCGAAGGACTCGAATTCCACCATGTAGCCCGGGATAATAACCAGGCAGCAGACGTGTTGGCACGCATCGGCACAAAACGCGATGCCGTCCCTCCAAACATCTTCCTGGAGCGGCTCTTTAAGCCATCCGTATTATGGGAAGAGGAGTCCGGAAATAACAACCCGGAACCAACTGCACCACCCAACACGGAACATGATGATGTTATGTACCTAGGGTAGGGTCATGGACCTATCTAGGATACCATACCCAAGGACATCCTTAGACGAAGCTACGTTCCAGTCGACCTAGAGGGACTCAACTCGACCGGCTAGAAGACACTCGACGAACCTAAAGACACTCGACCATGAAGACTCACTGGACCACTAGGAGTTCAGGATCTACTCTGTATCCAAACGGTCTGTAATTAAGTAGTCTTAATGGTCATGATGACACTTTATGTAGGGCGTTACGAGTAACGCCCGGCCTTAATGTACTTTAACCCTCTGCTAAGTGGGTTGGCTGGGGTCCTGGCGTCCTCTATATAAGCCACCCCCCTCCACTGGTAGAAGGGTTCGCACCCCTGTAACTCATATACACATAAACCAGTCGACCGCCTCCGGGCTCCGAGACGTAGGGCTATTACTTCCTCAGAGAAGGGCCTGAACTCGTTAAACACTCGTGTGTACAACTACTCCATAGCTAGGATCTTGCCTCTCCATACCTACCTCCCATTCTACTGTCAGACTTAGAACCATGACAGTTGGCGCCCACCGTGGGGCAGGTGTCTTAGCGACTTTTTGGAGAAGTTGCAATTTGTCCGATTGCCTTCATCATGGTTTCCGGCGGAGCTCTGGTCGAGGGCCGCGAGATCCATCTCGGTGCGCTTGCTTTCATCGCCGACGACTCCGCTTGGCTCCAGGAAGCACCACTCGACATCGACGCGCTCCCCGTGCGCGGGGCGACGCACTTTCGGGCGTGTGTCCGTGGCGTCCTGCTGCGGCAGCCGTCGACCCCATACCGGTCGACTCCTGTGCCGTCCTCCCTCCCTGTCTCCCGCCAGCGCAAGCGCTCCGGTCGGTCGAGGCTCCAGCGATGGGTGAGACATGCAGTGGCTCGCCAATCGGCCACCACCCAAGTTGCGGCAATTGAGCCCGACGAATCTCTCTATGGCCTGTTCGACCTGTCGACTGGCTCCGTAGAGACTACATCCGAGTGTGATAGCAGTGATCTAGCGGCGGAGGTCCTGATGGTCAACGGGCCTCGTAGCCCTCCCGGTTTCCCCCGCAACGACGGGATGGACGATGGGGGCGACCCCGCTCAGGCCCACGAAGAGTATCAGCCCGAGCCGCTCACTTCTCAGCAGAGGGAAGAACTTTGCACCGGAACATGGATGCCCTGCATACTCCCATTGCAGGAGAAACTCCTGAGGCTCGAGCCCTGGAAGAGGCGCATTTGGCCAACTTGGCTGAACGCACTCGACTGGAGAACCTCCAGCGAGCACTCGACGAGCGTGCGCATCAACGAGTACCCGACTCCAGCCGACGTCAACTCTTTCCGCAACCGACTCAGGTATATCGAACCCCGATTCAGAATTTGGCAGCTGCAGCCCGTATAGCGGAGTCAATTCAGCCCTCTCAGTCGGAGGCTGGAAGAGGCTTGATGCAGATCAGAGATTTGCTTCGGGCGGCAGGAGATCAGAATTCAGTTGTGTCACAGTCGCGCAACAGGATTCACAGTCGATCCGTCGCTGCGAATACTGTTCAGTCGGCTCACAGTCCAAGGTCGCCTCCGAGGCGCGTGGGACGTGAAGGCCGGCGGGACCATTATGATGATCGATTTGATCATGACAATAGGCGTTGAGTGCCCACTCCTCCCCCGAGAAGTGGGTCTAATGCCCATCGGCAGCAAGATGACAAACGCCAGCTCAGTGTTGGGCGGAGAGCTCCAGTCAACCCCAGAGAGCCGGGCTTTGACGCGAGATCCATCATCGTGCAAGGTTTGGTCGACCGGAACAGAGCTCATAGAGGTGGCCATGACAAAGATGTGCCCACAAGCAGCCGAGTCCACGTTTCAGGTCCAGAATGCTTTAGCAGAGCCATCAGAGCCACAGTGATACCCCCCAACTTCAGGTTGGCGACTGGAGTAAGTAAGTTCACCAGAGAGTCTAAGCCTGAAACTTGGCTTGAAGACTACCGAGTGGCAGTACAAATTGGTGGCGGTAATGATGAGGTGGCCATGAAGCATTTGCCACTTATGCTAGAGGGTTCGACCAGGGCGTGGTTGAATCATTTAGCTCCTAGCAGCATTTACACCTGGGAAGATCTTTCCCGAGTGTTTGTCATGACGTTCGAGGGAACTTGCAAGCGACCGGCCGGATTGACAGAGCTACAAGTTTGTGTACAAAAGTCGAGTGAAACATTGAGAGATTACATCCAGAGATGGATCACTTTGCATCATACTGTAGAGAATGTGTCAGACCATCAAGCGGTCTGCGCTTTCAAGGATGGTGTCAAGAATAGAGAGCTGAGCCTGAAGTTTGGTCGAACTGGAGATATGACCCTAAGTCGGATGATGGAAATAGCCACCAAGTACGCCAATGGCGAAGAAGAGGACCGACTCCGGAGTGGCAAGTACAAGCCGAGTCAGTTGGAGGAAGGAAACTCCAGTCGGAAGCAGAAGCGGAAGGCCGAGCCGGCTGCTGCTGGAGAGGCTCTGGCCGTGACTTAGGGTAAATTCAAAGGGAAGCCCAAAGGATCTTGGAACCCCAAGAAGGTAAAGGATAAGGAAGGTAATGACGTGATGGATCTACCGTGTCATATCCACACGAAGAAAGACGAAGAGGGTAACTTCATCTACCCAAAGCATACCACTCGCCAGTGCCGACTCTTAATCCAACAGTTTCAAGGAAAACAGCCGAAGGACAATGAGAAGGAGTCGGACAAGGCCGAGGACAAGGAGGACAGTGATGGAGAGTACCCTCATGTCAACTCCACTCTGATGATTTTTGCTGATGTAGAGAGAAAAAGTCGACTAAAAGTGATCAACCGTGAGGTCAATATAGTCGCCCCGGCGACACCAAGCTATCTGAGATGGTCGCAAATTCCCATTACTTTCGACCAGTCTGATCACCCTACTCACATTGCCACCCCTGGGAGGCATGCACTAGTGGTCGACCCAGTCGTCGAAGGCACTCGACTGACGAAGGTATTGATGGATGGTGGCAGTGGATTGAATATACTATATGCAGAGACGCTCAAGGGAATGGGCATTCCGATGTCCAGGCTCAGTTCCAGCAACATGAGTTTTCACGGAGTCATCCCTAGAAAGATGGCTGAGTCACTCGGCCAAATAGCTCTGGATGTAGTATTCGGTGACTCGAAGCATTTCCGCAAAGAGAAGCTGACATTTGAAGTCGTGGATTTCCGAAGCGCCTACCACGCTATTTTGGGAAGACCAGCCTATGCTCGCTTCATGGCTCAACCATGTTATGTATACCTCAAATTAAAGATGCCTGGCCCCAAAGGCGTGATCACTATCACTGGAAGCCGGAAGAAGGCAGGATGACCAGATAACAGTGGTAGAGCTGGAGGAATACAAGAAAAATGCAGATCCGAGTGATTTGTTGCGGGCCAAGAAGCCCGCCACAGAGTCAGCATTTCAGTCGTCTGGGGAGACGAAGCCAGTTCATATCCACCCGACTGACCCCAATGCAGCTCCGACCCATATTTCCACAACACTCGACTCTAAATAGGAAGAAGCGCTCATCCAGTTCCTCCGTGAGAACTGGGACATCTTTGCATGGAAGCCAGCTGACATGCCGGGTGTTCCCAGGGGGCTAGCTGAGCATCGCCTTAGAGTCAACTCAAAAGCGAAACCTGTTAAAGAACATCTTCGACGGTCCGCCGTTCAGAAGAAAAAAGCCATTGGCGAGGAGGTGGCTCGACTCCTTGCAGCAGAGTTTATCCGAGAGATATACCACTCCGAGTGGCTCGCCAATGTCGTCATGGTTCCCAAGAAGGACAACTCACTTCGCATGTGCATTGATTTCAAACATATCAATCGGGCCTGCCTGAAAGATCATTTTCCTCTCCCTCACATCGACCAAATTGTCGACTCGACCGCAGGGTGCGAGAGATTGTCTTTTTTAGACGCTTATTCCGGGTATCATCAGATCCGTCTGTATGGACCTGACGAAATCAAAACAGCTTTCATCACTCCATTCGGGTGCTTCTGCTATATCACCATGCCATTCGGCCTCAAGAATGCCGGAGCCACGTTCATGAGAATGATTCAAAAGTGTTTACTCACTCAAATCAGTCGGAATGTGGAAGCGTACATGAATGATATCATGGTCAAGTCGCTAAAGGGTTCCGACCTATTGACTGACCTAGCTGAAACATTTGCCAATCTCAGAAGGTATGATATCAAGCTCAATCCATCAAAGTGCACATTCGGAGTACCTGGCAGAAAGTTACTCGGTTTTCTCGTTTCAGAACGAGGAATCGATGCTAACCCAGAAAAAGTTGGCACCATACTCCGAATGAAACGCCCTGTGCGTGTGCACGACGTCCAGAAGCTTACTGGATGCTTGGCCGCTTTTAGTCGATTCATCTCTCGCCTCGGTGAAAATGCATTGCCCCTTTACCGACTGATGAAGAAGGCAGACAAGTTCGAGTGGACTCCAGAAGCTGATGCAGCGTTTGCCGAGTTAAAAACTCTGCTCTCCACCCAGCCGGTGCTTGCTGCTCCAATCAGCAAAGAGCCTCTGTTGCTTTATATTGCAGCCACATGACAAGTCGTCAGTACAGTACTTACGGTCGAGCGGGAAGAAGAAGGGAAAGCCTTCAAAGTTCAGCGCCCAGTGTATTATCTCTCTGAAGTTTTGACCCCATCGAAGCAAAGATACCCTCATTATCAGAAGCTTGTATATGGGATCTACATGACCATCAAGAAGGTTGCTCACTATTTCTCTGATCATGACATTACAGTCGTCAGCGACGCACCACTGTCAGAGATTCTGCACAACAGAGATGCAACTGGTCGACTGGCTAAATGGGCGATTGAACTCCTTCCCCTTGATGTCAAATTCGAGGCAAAGAAAGCCATTAAGTCCCAAGCTATAGCAGATTTCCTTGCCGAGTGGATTGAGCAACAGCCGCCTACTCAAGTTCACTCGGAGCATTGGACCATGTTCTTTGATGGCTCTAAGATGTTAAATGGTTCTGGTGCTGGGGTTGTTTTGGTTTCCCCCCGAGGAGACAAGCTCAGATATGTGTTCCAGATCCACTTTGATTCCTCCAACAATGAAGCAGAATATGAAGCACTCTTGTATGGGTTGCGCATGGCCATTTCACTCGGCGTCCGTCGTCTTATGGTCTATGGTGATTCAGATTTGGTGGTCAATCAGGTGATGAAGGAGTGGGACGTTAGAAGCCCAGCCATGACTGGATACTGCAATGCAGTGAGGAAGCTCGAAAAGAAGTTCGAAGGGTTAGAGCTCCACCACATACCCCGACTGAAAAATCAAGCAGCTGACGATCTGGCTAAGATAGGATCCAAGAGAGAAGCTATCCCCAGTGATGTATTCTTGGAGCATATCCATGCTCTGTCAATTGTAGAAGATCCTTTTACCGATGAAGCTCCGCAACCTAAGAGTGTTACGGATCCGAGTAAGGTTGAAGTCCCAGCAGTGGTTGACCTGATCATGGAAGTTTTAGTGATCACTCGCGATTGGACAGTACCATATGTCGCGTATATCTTGAGGAAAGAACTCCCGGAGGACGAAGAAGAGGCTCGACAGATCATCCACCGATCTAAGGCCTTTACCGTGATAAGGGGACAGCTGTACAGAGAAAGCGCGACTGGAGTTGGTCAGAAATGCATAACACCGGAGGAAGGTTGAATAATCCTCGATGACATCCACTCGGGGACCTGTGGCCATCATGCGTCCTCTCGGACCATCGTGGCCAAAGCATACCGAGCCGGATTTTAATGGCCAAGAGCAAATGAAATGGCGAAGGAGATAGTCGACAAGTGCGAGGGATGTCAATTTTACTCTAATATGTCACACAAGCCCGCGTCAGCTTTGAAGACTATACCACTCGTCTGGCCCTTTGCAGTATAGGGTTTGGATATGGTCGGTCCTTTGAGAACAAGCAGAAGCGGTTTTACCCATGTGCTGGGAGCAGTCGACAAGTTCACCAAGTGGATCGAAGCTAAACCCATCAAGAACCTCGATGCCGGTACTGCTGTCAGCTTCATTAGAGAATTGATATTCAGATATGGAGTCCCGCATAGCATCATCACTGACAACGGGTCAAACTTCGATTCCGAAGAGTTCAGAGCTTTCTGCACGTCTCAAGGCACACGAGTCGACTATGCTTCAGTCGCTCACCCACAGTCGAATGGACAGGCAGAATGAGCCAACGGTTTGATCCTCAAAGGGTTGAAACCCTGTTTGATGCGTGATCTTAAGCATGCGGCTGGTGCATGGGTCGACGAACTTCCCTAGGTGCTTTGGGGGTTAAGGACCACTCCCAACCGGTCGACTGGAAGAACTCCATTCTTGGTCTATGGAGCTGAAGCAGTCATGCCGAGCGACCTTCTCCACAATGCTCCCCGGGTCGAGCTCTACACCGAAGCTGAAGCAGAACAAGCGCGGCAGGATGCAGTCGACCTTTTAGAGGAAGAAAGGGAGATGGCTCTGATCAGATCGACCATTTACCAACAAGACTTGCATCGCTTCCACGCCAAAAACATGAAGTGTCGAGCCTTCCAGGAAGGAGATTTAGTTCTCCGAGTGGATCAGCAGAAACCACACAAGCTTGCTCCTTCTTGGGAAGGTCCCTTCATCGTCACCAAGGTTCTCCACGATGGAGCATACCGTCTTTACAATGTCGAGCATCAGATCGACGAGCCTCGAGCTTGGAACGCGGAGCTTCTCCGCCCCTTTTACACTTAAGTATTCACTCGGATGAGTTGTAATAAAAGTACTTCTGAAGTTTATTTATCAAAGACAAGAGCTTTATAATTTTCCCAGTAACCGTTATTTCTTTTGTCCACACAAAACAATCCCCCAGTGGATGGCTTGGCTGCGAATCCAATTCGCCCAAGTCTGTAAAAAAAATCCTAACCGAGTGGTGAGCCAGTCTCCCACACGAAGGCTTAGCTGCGAAATCCGTTTCGCCTAAGATAAACAAAATCCTACCGAGTGGTAAGCCAGCCTTCCACTCGGAGGCTTAGCTGCAGTCCAAGTACTTGCCTAAGATAAACAAAATCTCGTCGAGTGGTAAGCCAGCCTTCCACTCGGAGGCTTAGCTGTAGTCCAAGTACTCACCTAAGATAAACAAAATCCTACCGTGTGGTAAGCCAACCTTCCACTCGGAGGCTTAGCTACAACATTGCATTCGCCTAAGTACAAATACAACGTGCGCTTTGCAAGGAGGACAAGGTACAGGTCGACTGCTACCCTCTCCTTTCGAGCTACGCCACGAATACAACGTGCACTCTGCAAGGAGGACGAGGTGTAGGTCGACTGCTACCCTCTCCTTCCGAGCTACGCCACAAATACAACGTGCGCTCTGCAAGGAGGACGAGGTGCAGGTCGACTGCTACCCTCTCCTTCCGAGCTACGCCACAAATACAATGTGCGCTTTGCAAGGAGGACGAGGTGCAGGTCGACTGCTACCCTCTCCTTCCGAGCTACGCCACCAATACAAAATCCTACCGAGTGGAAAGCAGACCTCCCACTCGGGGGCTTAGCTGCAGCCCAGTGCTCGCCTAAGTTCTTGAAAATCCTACCGGTGGAGAGCAAACTACCCACTCGGGGGCTTAGCTGCAGCCCAGTGCTCGCCTAAGTATCTGAAATCCTACCGAGTGGAGAGCAGACCTCCCACTCGGGGGCTTAGCTGCAGCCCAGTGCTCGCCTAAGTTTTTAGAAATCCTACCGAGTGGAGAGCAGACCTCCCACTCGGGGGCTTAGCTGCAGCCTAGTGCTCGCCTAAGTATCTGAAATCCTACCAAGTGGAGAGCAGACCTCCCACTCGGGGGCTTAGCTGCAGCCCAGTGCTCGCCTAAGTATCTAAAAATCCTACCGAGTGGAGAGCAAACCTCTCACTCTGGGGCTTAGCTGCAGCCCAGTGCTCGCCTAAGTGTATTGGGGAACAAGTCGATTGCAATGAGCGCTTCGCTTTAACTTGCAAAAGACACCTCAAACCAAATGCAAACATATTCAACATTGAATTCAAGTTCGGATAACACCTAACGGAACCGAAAGTGCTCAGGCGCTAGGCCTGTTAAGGTTTGTCGGTTACAAAACTCACTCGGCATACCGACGCAAATTTAAAGTATCAAGCTCAGAAGTTTTTTACCCCTCCTGTGGAGGGCTGGAAGGTGCAACAAACTCGTCCAGGTCGATTCCATCTGCAATTCGAGTGGCGGCAGCGATGAAGGTCTCCATGAAGGATCGGAAATCGTGCTTCTTGGTGTTAGCCACCCTAAGGGCCACCAGCTTGTCCTCTCGTGCATCCTTGCAATGAACACGGACCAGAGACAGAGCAACATCCACACCACACCTGGCCGAAGACTTCTTCCACTCCTGCACTCGACTTGGGACCTCGTTCAGTCGAGTCATCAGAGACTCGAGGTCATTCTGGAGTGTCTCTCTTGGCCAGAGTGTTGTGTCGATGCAAGAAGTTGCGACTTTCAGCCTTGCGAGATAGTCGATGACAACAACAACATGAGATTCAAGCCGGAGCACATTCATGGCGACTTCATCTTTCACGGGAGAGTTGATGGGGTCCAGGTTTACTTCCAGTCGACCAGTCTCCTCTTCAAAGTTCTGGCAAAATTCTGCAAGCACAACCACCGAGTCAAGAAAACAGTCGGAGATTATAGCTAAAATATTTGTTTGATACAAAAGATTACCTTCAAGCATGAGGAACAACTTCCTGGCGAGTCCACCCAGATAAGCCTCCAGATCATTCTTCTTTCTCATCAACTCACTGGCCTTGTCATTCAGGGTGGTCTTGTCACTTTTCAGTCGACTGACCTCCTGCTTGGCAGCATCAAGAGCAGCTTTCAGATTGGTGTTTTCTTCTTCGAGCTTGGTCACTGAAGCCAGCTTCTCATCTGCAAGCTTGGTCTTCTCTAAAGAAGTTTTTTGCATCTCAGCCAAGTCAAGGTCTTGCTTCTTCAGGGCATCCCTCACTTTGTCTGCAAAGTTACAGTGAGATTAGATTCGGAAACAAGTGAGAGGCAAAGGCAGTCGTCAAAGGCCTCACCAAGCATACCTTTAGCTTCCTCCTTCACCTTCGTCAAGTTCTGTTGGGCCAGTTTCAGATCGAGCTCGAGCTGAATGTGTTTGTTCTCCAACTCAGTATAACGAGCCGCAAGGTCACAGGATTTCTACGAAGAACCAATCAAAAGATGTCAAAGACAATTCACTTCCGAGTGAGTAAGGAAAAATCATAGCGTTTCTAAGACTACGGCCGAATACAAACATTCGACCATAGTCTCGGGGACTACACCCAGTGGGTGCACTCAGCGTGCCCCCACTAGAGTCGACCAGTCGACCAACAACAAAAAAAACGGGAGATGTTCTTCAGACTATAGTCGACTGCCAGCAGTCGACCACAGTCTCGGGGACTACACCCAGTGGGTGCACTCAGCGTGCCCCCACCGGTCTATGAATCTATTCGACCTAGTCGAGTAAGGAAAAAACTTAAGAAATAAAGCCTATGGTCGACTACCAGCAGTCGACCATAGCCTTGGGGACTACACCCAGTGGGTGCACTCAGCGTGCCCGCACTAATCCGGAATTTCAATCGACACACCCAGTGGGTGTAGGACAAACTCTAAGAATTTCAGAAGGAAGGGTTTTCAGATATCATATCCTAACAGAACAGGCAGTGACCGACTGACCTGAACATTACTCTGAAGAGCCGAACTGGCGTCATAGGCTGCCTGGCTGGCTTCTCGTATTGCCTTCACTTGCTCCATCATGACCCCCGCTTGGCGTATTGCTTCTTTAGCAGCACTAGCTTGGTCTCCAGGAACGGGGTAGGTTGAGAAAAGCGAGGGTTGAGCAGCACTCGACGACGAAGGACGAGCACTCGTCAACGGCACCGCAAAGGTTATGGTAGGCCGAGTGACATTGTCTCCCTCCACGACCAACATCTCGGGTGCTGGCACGTCCTGAGTCGCCTTGCCAGCAGACGCCTTCTTGCTCCTCCTCTGCCTTGGTGGTTCCTCGTCGTCGTTGTCGGGAAGATCGATAACGACGTTAGATGAAGCTGCAAAAAGAATCAAAATTAGAGACAATAAGTCAATCGACTGAAAACGGCATCACAAGAGTCATACCAGGTTTTGAGGTAACAACATCCTCCATCTCATGGTCTTCAGCCCTGGCCGAAATATCAGAAGTAGCAGCACTGCAGTTCCAGAAATCAGTCGATTGGCCCATGATTCGACCAAGAACAAGTTCATGAAATGGGGAAAACTCAAGACTACCATTACCCTGAGATACTGGGGATCACCATCTTCATCTTCGGCAAGACCTTCGCAGGTTTCAATGGTGCCACTCGAGATTGCTTCGGAGCCTTCTTAGTCGGCGCCGGAGAAGTAGTCTGAGGGTGCTTGGTCGACTGTGTAGCGGTTGCGACCCCCTTACCACGCTCAGTCGCGGGATCATGGACAAGCTTCGAGCATCTTTCCGAGCGGAGAGGTGCAACTTCCTCCTCCTCCTCCTCCTCTTCCTCCTCATCAGAGTCATCACCCTCATCATCGTCGTCAGCATCCGAATCCCACTCCTCCGGGCTTTCGCCCCCACTTCCTTCCTCCTCTTCAGTCGGCGTCTGCACTCCATTGGGCGTCGAGTATAACTCGATGGTGGCCTATCAGACAGGAAAACGAAACAAAGATCAATCGACCAATTCGCAGCAAAGCGGAATGAATACAACAAGATTACAATTGGAGATAAGTGGTCATACCGTGTCCGGTGTATAGGTACAGTCGAGTGGTGGGATCCTCCTAGCCCCTCGAGGGTTGTCCTTATTCCCTGTGATGGCTGCCACCCACCTCTCCAGTGTGGCGTCGTTGACCGCTTCTAGATGGACCCGAGTGGTGTCTTCGGCACCACAGTACAGCCACATCGGGTGGCCTCGGTACTGAAGCGGTTGGATGCGCCATCTAAGGAAGACCCCCAGAAGATCCATACCCGTCACTCCGTCCCTAACAAGTTGAACTACGTGCTCCATCAACAATTTCACCTGAGCTTTCTCCTCAGGAAGCACCTTCAGAGAAGAGGGTTTGTCCACTCGGTCCATGGAGAACGGAGGGAGACCAGTCGACTGCCCCGGCGTCGACTCGTCTTGGCAGTAGAACCAAGTTGACTGCCACCCTCTGATCGACTCAGGAAGGGTCATGGCCGGGAAAGTACTCTTATTCCTCATCTGAATCCCAAGACCACCGCACATCTGGATAGCCTTAGTCCTCTCATTGTCCGGACTCGCCTTTTTCACTGTCTGTGAGCGACAGGTGAATATGTGCTTAAAGAGACACCAGTGTGGTCGACAACCCAGGAAGTTCTCGCACATGGACACAAAGGCAGCAAGATAGGCGATAGAATTGGGGGTGAAATGGTGAAGTTGCGCCCCAAAGAAATTCAGAAACCCTCGGAAGGAAACACTCGGCGGCAGAGAAAAGCCACGGTCTACATGAGTGGCTAGGAGAACGCACTCACCCTCCTGCGGCTGCGGTTGACACTCGGACCCCGGAAGCCTCGCTGACCCATGGGGGATCAGTCCCTCATTGGCCAGGTCATTGAGATCTGTCTCGGTGATGGTCGAGCGGATCCAATCCCCTTGGACCCAACCTTTTGGCAGGCGGGACCTTGACGAAGATCCGCCCCGACTGGACGGTCTCCCCTTCACTTTCCCCGTGGCCGGGGCCTTCTTCGCGCGCTCTAAGGCCGCCGTCTTCTCCTTCACCATTGTCGCCGGCGAAGCACGCGAGGAGTGGATAGGCGGAGGCGAGAGCAGGCGCAGTGGGCAGAGGCAAAGAGGGCGGAGAGAAGAATGGGAAGGCACTATTCAAAAAACCCTCGCCCGGCGCTTTATATAAGGGCGCTTCCGAGTGGCTGACGAGTGGGTCCGGGCGGTCCTGTCACATCCTGAAACAGTCGCGCATGCACGATACGTGGCGAAAAAGGTGGCGCGGAAATCGAGGCGTCCACGCCTTATCCCATCCGAGTACCGTGGTCCGCCCCGCTTCGCGTGCTTCCCAAAATTCGGATCCCGCAAAATCCGCTAACAGCAGATCAATATGTCAGACGATATCTTTCCTGCGATCCGTCGGTTGGAAGTTCACTAAAGTCCAAAAAGTTCCCTCGACAAAAGACAAGAATGGATCAAGGCGACTGAAGTAAAAGTTGACGCCAACACCATAAGAAAAATCGCCGATCCAAGATATGACATAATCAAAGCACGGGAAATAGGTCGGAGAAAATCATCAACTCCTTCCTCACTTGAACCTCGATCCATTCGGGGGCTAATGATGATGTTATGTACCTAGGGTAGGGTCATGGACCTATCTAGGATACCATACCCAAGGACATCCTTAGACGAAGCTACCTTCCAGTCGACCTAGAGGGACTCCACTCGACCGGCTAGAAGACACTCGACGAACCTAAAGACACTCGACCATGAAGACTCACTCGACCACCAGGAGTTCAGGATCTACTCTGTATCCAAACGGTCTGTAATTAAGTAGTCTTAATGGTCATGATGACACTTTATGTAGGGCGTTACCAGTAACGCCCGGCCTTAATGTACTTTAACCATCTGCTACGTGGGTTGGCTGGGGTCCTGGCATCCTCTATATAAGCCACCCC
The DNA here is from genome assembly GCF_018294505.1 of Triticum aestivum. Lineage (NCBI taxonomy): Eukaryota > Viridiplantae > Streptophyta > Magnoliopsida > Poales > Poaceae > Triticum > Triticum aestivum. The sequence goes on along the minus strand of NC_057795.1, from coordinate 416,982,230 downwards.
CTCCACTGGTAGAAGGGTTCGCACCCCTGTAACTCATATACACATAAACCAGTCGACCGCCTCCGGGCTCCGAGACGTAGGGCTATTACTTCCTCAGAGAAGGGCCTGAACTCGTTAAACACTCGTGTGTACAACTACTCCATAGCTAGGATCTTGCCTCTCCATACCTACCCCCCATTCTACTGTCAGACTTAGAACCACGACAGAACATTCTGACACAATCGGTGGATCAGCCAATGAAATAACACCTTCAACCCACGAAATAATGGCAGTAATTGCCCCATGGACGGAACCATTCCTAGCCTACTTAATTAGGCAGGAACTTCCCAAAGACCAAAATGAGGCCCGCTGCATAGTTCGGCGATCTAAAGCCTACAAGGTCCATGAGGGAGAACTTTATAAGAAAAGCACAACCGGAGTCCTTCAAAGGTGTATCTCTGAAGAGGAAGGGCGAAATCTCCTGGCTGGAATTCACGCCGGACTCGGTGGGCACCATGCAGCAGCCGGGCCCTTGTAGGCAAGGCCTTCCGTACAGGATTTTATTGGCCGACAGCCCGGCAGATGCTCAGGACTTAGTCCAACGATGCGTCGGTTGCCAGCTCTTTGCTAATCAAAGCCACATGCCACCCACCGCCCTCAAAAGTATACCCATCACTTGGCCGTTCGCGGTCTGGGGGCTTGACATGGTTGGACCCCTTAAAGGGGGAACCCACAAGCAAAAATACTTATTGGTCATGGTGGACAAATTCACCAAATGGATAGAGGCCAAGCTGGTTAAAACGGCCGAATCCGGACCTGTGATAGACTTCATATCCGGGGTAGTGCACCGTTTTGGCGTCCCCCACAGCATCATCACTGATAATGGCACGAATTTCACGGCCGACAATGTTAAACTCTGGTGGAAAAACATGGGCATCAAGCTCGACTACGCTTCAGTCTATCACCCTCAAACTAATGGTCAAGTCGAACGAGCAAATGGTCTAATCATGAGCGACATTAAACCCAGATTAGTGCGATCCCTCACGGAATCTAACACACACTGGGTAGAGGAGCTCGACTCCGTACTCTGGGGGCTGCGGACCACGCCAAACCGCACTACCGGATTCACACCATTTTTTATGGTATACGGCGCAGAGGCAGTTTTGCCCTGCGATATAATTCATGACTCACCTCACATGCGCATGTACGAAGAAAGGGAAGCCGAGTTGGATCGGCAGGACAGTTTGGACGCCTTAGAGGAGGAGCGCGATGTGGCAAAATCCCGTTCCGCTTTCTATCAGCAGCAAGCTCGAAGATATCAAAGCAGAGAAGTACGGGCCAAAACATACAATGTTGGCGAGCTAGTTCTACGCCTGCCGGACAAGAAAAAGGACAAACTTAAGACCAAATGGGAAGGTCCCTTCATCATCGACCAAGTCCTTACCGGCGGTGCATACCGTCTACGCAACGCATCTAACAACCGACTCGAGCCGAACCCATGGAACAGAGCCCGGTTCCGAAGATTCTACGCCTAAGCGCCGGACTCAGAGTTCGTCTCCTTCCTCCGTCCACCTTTCATATTTTTTTCTCTGTCTTTTGTTTCCCTCCTTTTTCCTCCCTCTTTCAGTAAAAGCCTTCGAGGGCTGATCTGCGCATTGTTCGCACACACTCGATGTGCTACTCGCACTCATTAAACCTGGGGGCTTCTTTAACAGAAGCTTATTTATGCGGGCTTAATGCCCAACACATGTGTCATACTTCCGCATGTACCTTTTACTCACCATTATATGGATCGATATGACTTAAGTTTTGGCCAAGCTGGGTTGCCTGGCTCCTGTGCTTACCCCTACGTTCCCGATTGTTTGGCTAGGAGGTAAAGGGAGCACCTCTGCGATTGTTACTGCCGAGTCAGCCGGATGTGTACCTCAGACTGGGTGAAGCCGAAGGCTAGCGTTCTTAAGGGAATATTCGGTCGGTGACTTGAAAGATGATTTATTACTTATTTATTTATCTGCCCCCAGATGCTTTTTCCTCTCTTTTCGCAGTCCGGACATGCACTTTAGGGCATGCCTCCCACGGAAAGGAACCCCCAACGGAACTATTCTCCCTGGAAGATGTTTCTTACTAACCATGTAATATAACATAGCTAGTTGGGCACTTGTCTGATAAAGCACTTATGACCCCTACGCCTGGTCTCCATGCATGCCCCGGTTTTTGTATAACCGTGAGGGTATTCGGACACACTCCGGACTGTTGGGTCCCGAGGTGGAAGCGAAAAGGTCCGCAAAGACAAACGATCTACAATCCGGCTAGAAGGCATTTCACATGTCATTTTAAATTACATCATCAAACTAACTGATTGTACTCCTCTTCAATCCCATCTAACAGGCTGTCTAGTTTATAGTCCCGTTGGAAATATTTTGCGGCGAACTCTACTTGGCCGTACATCAGGCTAACGGGGATCTCCTTCCCGTCGGGCCCCACAGGTCCGACATCGGCCATGTGGTTTGGATCAGCCTTTGTGTACCGTGTCTTCACCATGGCCTAGGCCTCCCTGGCGCCTTGACGGCAGGCCGATATCTTCCACAGACGGAAGCGCTGCCGTACTCCTTGAAGCTTCTCAGCAAGCCCTCCAAGTCCCTCGGGTAGGGAGACGGAAGGCCATAAGGCCTGAACAACGCCGCTCATCGCCTGCCGGACATGTTCGTGCAGTTGCAGCAGCTCGGGAAGAAGGTCACCCGTGGAACCAGGCATTTCCTTCGCCGGACGACCCGTGAGCACACCTATAGACACATTTCTGTCAATCGACTTCCTCGCCGAACTCTTCTTTTCAAAAGAGTTTGCTCAAGCACTTACTGTAAATGCCGCGACGAAGCCGCCGATTCTCCTTTACGGAGTTAGACAGCTGGACCCGAACATCTTTTAGTTCTTTGCCCAGCTGGGTGTTGGCATTTTGGAGTTTGTTCCTCTCCTGCTGCACCCTCATAAGCACCTTCTCGCCGGCCTTTAGCTGGCGCAGCAGATGTTGCTTGTCTGGATCTAGTCCGGCACCCTCTGCAATATTATTGTCAGACTAAACGCACACGCCGCACTTCATAAACTACTTATCTTTTCGAAATATGTATTACCAGAGGGGGTCTCTGTGGCTCCCCCGGCGGCGGCTAGTGCGGCCTCAAGTTGGGCCTTGCATTCTTGAAGCTCCTGGGACAGGTGGGTATTCTTCTCCGTAAGATCTTGCATAACAAATGATCCTTAAATTAGTTAGTTTAACTATTTTAAGTCTCGGGGGCTACTGGCATATATAACTATTAAAATTCCCCACCCGTATGTCTTTCACATACTGCTCCGTGGCTCTGGTTAAACCATCTTGAGCAGCACGGAGGTGCGCGTCTCCCGCATTAAAGGCATTCAACGCCTCGGGGGAGAAACACACGTCACGAGGAACTGTCCGACGGCGCCTGTGATTCATGGCGCTCTCCACCTTAGACCTGGTGGCGGACAACCTGTCGGCATCCTCCGTTGGAGGAGCATCCGGCTCACGCCTTGCGCTCGCCTCCCCCTCCGGACCAGGTGTTGGAGCGTAGCTGGCGGAGGCTTGGTTGGCAACCTCTCCGGCACAGTCTGGCGAGCGTTCTTTCTCCTGGAAGAATCATGAGCATTAATATACCTCCCAGGAGTCTTTCCCTTAAAAGACAATGGTGCGCCATACCTTTGCGCGACGTTTCGATTCGCGCCACACTCCTCTTCCGCTTGCTGGGCTGCACTGACCCTGGTTGGTCAGTCGCCGCGGGCTTGGCTTCCCGCCGTAAAGGCACCTCCTGCGAAGCACCGTTGGTACACGGTGGTCAGAAATAAGCATTAAAAAAGTAATGGTGTCAGGACTTCGGTCGTACTCACCTGGGAAGCCGGAGATAAACCGGGGTAGTCAGCCGTAATGGCGACTAGAGCATTGTCTATGCTGAGCTGGTGGAACACCCCGTCAATCAGTTCCACCATTATGTCCGGATCCTCTCCGGAGGCCAGATCAAGGGATCTTCCCGGATCCTTGGGTTGTGGAGTCAGGCTTTCTATGCCCTCCACATCCCGGCACAGTTCCTGCGTCGAAATCATAAAGTAAGATACTTATCTTTGAAAGCACGTATCAGATATATAAACATCCGCTTACCCAGCTCCGAGGGTTATTCATGGAGAATCCATTCAATGGACTCGTGCGGAAGAAGTCCTCCTTCTCCCCCTTGTACAAGCCGGACAGGATCTTCACCAGATCGGCGGTCGATCCCGGCCCCTTGCGGCCATGACGGGTGGCGTCATTCTCCTCGTTGAAATCCCACATGGGGTGGCCCCTATATTGGAGCGGTTGCACCCCTCGCATAATGCATGTCGCCATGACTCCAATCATGGCCAGTCCGGAATGGCCAGTAACCTTATCCGGCCCATCAGATATTGGACGCTCCTATCATCTTCCCGTTGAGGGCTCCACGGGCGCCAACTCAGGCGTTTTCTCATAGGAGCGTTGCTAAACTCCGGGAGGCCGATCTGAACTTGATCCGGTAGCGGGGCGTCTTCCATATAAACCATTTCGAAGGCCAGTCTTCGGACGCCTTCTTCGGGGTTCCGGATAGATATCCGGTCCCGGCGATGGGCCATATTTCGGCTCCGCCCACTTGATATATCGACCCCTCGTGAGAACGGGGTATGAGGCAAAACAATCTCTTCCACAGCGCAAAATGGGGCTCGATGCCCAAGAACAGCTCGCAAAGAGCTACAAAGCCCGCGATGTGCAAGATGGAGGCAGGTGTGAGGTGGTGAAGTTGGAGTCCATAGAACTCCAGGAGCCCCCAGAGAAATGGATGTATGGGAAATCCGAGTCCCCTTATTAGGTAGGGGACGAAGCATACCTGCTCTCCTTTGGAGGGATTGGGGACGCTCTCCGCCTGCTTCCCACCCTTGTAGGTGGCCAGTCCGGCTCGAACTGGAACCATAAAGGATGGGGGAAGGTATCCCTCTGCTTGGAGCGTCACTAACTCACTATGCGGGACCGAACATCTCCTCCAAACTCCTGGCTGAGGACTGGGAGCGCGAGAGGAGGAGCCGCGTCGACTGTCCATGTTGGAATGGATTTTTGTCGGATGCGCTTCGATGAGAACTTGCGGAAGGAGGATGGTGTGATTCGGATCTGGATCCTCGCCTCTCTTATAGGCAGCTTATTCACGCAGCTAGGGGGTAAAATGTAAAAACACCCTGGCTTTTCGCATTCATACGACACGTGGAAGAGGGCCATTATTGGACGTAGAAGCCAAGGAGCGCAACATTTATAAGGAAACCGGACACTGTTCGGCAAACACATGGAATATGGAGGAGAACCCGCCTTGCAAATGCCGAAGACAATATACGCGCCGGACTCGTCGTCGTTGGTGCCTGGTTCGGGGGCTACTGAGGGAGTCCTGGACTAGGGGGTGTCCGGATAGCCGAACTATCATCATCGGCCGGACTCCAAGACTATGAAGATACAAGATTGAAGACTTCGTCCCGTGTCCGGATGGGACTTTCCTTGGCGTGGAAGGCAAGCTTGGCGATACAGATATGTAGATCTTCTACCATTGTAACCGACTCTGTGTAACCCTAGCCCTCTCTGGTGTCTATATAAACCGGATGGCTTTAGTCCATAGGACGAACAACAATCATACCATAGGCTAGCTTCTAGGGTTTAGCCTCCTTGATCTTGTGGTAGATCTACTCTTGTAATACCCACATCATCAATATCAATCAAGCAGGACGTAGGCTTTTACCTCCATCAAGAGGGCCCGAACCTGGGTAAAACATTGTGTCCATCGTCTCCTGTTACCATCTGCCTAGACGCACAGTTCGGGACCCCCTACCCGAGATCCGCCGGTTTTGACACCGATAGTGGCCTTTTGCAAATTGTAATTTTGATATACTAGCCTTGTGTACAAAAAAATGGAGGTAGTAACTATATTTGACTTCCTTCCCCATTGCGGTGACGTCGATGATCTCTCGAACGTTGTGGTTTGGTGAAGTGCATTCGAGGGAGAACACCATTGAGGGAGATTACAGTAAGTAGTTCGCAAGTGCCGCCTACAAGCCGAGACAACCGCCTTTTTTGCACCCAGGAAGTCCGTTGAACCAAAGGACGCGTAAATGTACTAGTACTACTAGTACACAATAGCGTCGTCTGTCCAGCTTAGTGCGGTGAGATGGTTTCTTGAAGAAGACGATGGAGAAGCGGAGTCAGCGAAGAGTGAAATGATGGTTGCTTCGTCTGTGCTTTGTGATTTGACGCCTCACTGCTTTGTGATTTGTGATAGAAGGGACAGGGGAGTAGATCTGTGCTCTATACTGTACATGCATCCAAGCACGGGAGAAAGAGGAGAGACGTTGCATTTTTCTATTCCTTCAATCAATCAATCAATCAGGGAGCTTCGGTTCCATCTTTTTGGCTTTGGCAACACCGTCCACAATGGTTCCCACGATGCCAAAAGCTATTTTCACATTTGGCTACACATTGTGGATGCCCTTAACCGTACCACTTGGTTTTTCTCCTGTGTGCTATCTATACAAATCTCAATTATATTGGTCTAAAAAATTATAGAATCAAGATTAGTAAAAAGAAGGTGATTTTGCCGCGCGGATGGCGGGGGAGATTTCTTATTTTTAGAGGACGTTGTCCTGGCGGTTTGCTAACATGCATTGCCATGTGTCAGTGCTTTACCAAGCCGATCCACGTCCCACATGAGGCAGACCAACGTCAGAAGCAACACGTGGTTAACTTGAAGAAGATGAGGGAGAAGCGGATTCGGCAACGAGTGAAATGATGATTGCTTCATCCCTCCAACTTATTTTTTAGCATTATTACTTCGTCCCTCCTACTTAACTGCGGGAAAGGTGAAACTTTGTGATTTGACGCCTCATTGCTCATTACTACGTCGGCGCCATGACTGGGGTGCTTCACCCCGGCTGCTCTGCACTGTATTCCGGTATGACACGTGGATCCGGCAGCTTGATGTCCCACATGTCAACAAAAGGGACTAGAAGATTTATGAAAGTGAGCGCTCCACTCTTACAACGGAAGAGTACACGACACGATGACCCAGTGAACTATCACTTGTACTGTATAGTACTATAGTTTTGCTGTTTCGCACGATCCATCGATACAAACCCGATTAAACAGGAAAGGGCGGGATTTTTCCCGTGCGGTAGATGATACTGGCCATACATTTCAAAGTCAATTTTAATGTATGCAAACTGAATAATTAAGTAACAATATGATATCTAGTAAAACTAAAAACACATATGATTTATTGTGTTAGAGTGTAGTAGTAGTGCTGTATTGCATAGTTGTTAGATGTAACATGCGAGAACGTGTAGAGATGTAGTTTTGGAGGGCCTACAAAGAGAAAAGCGTAATACGGTCACCGAACTTCAGAATAAGCTGATTACGGTCACTATATATGTTTTGCGGTGATTATACGGTCACTTGCTCACGGTTCAGCATCGGATTGCACTTAGTTGACTGGCCAAATAGTGTGTGTGGCACCATGTTGACTAGTTAAATTTACCATGTTCCTTGTGGGTCCCACCTGCCAGTTCGCATAGGGAAAAGGTCAGATAAACACAAATTTACGCAGGCGCGACAAGACTCCAACCCGTGCGTGGGAATCACCTGGTTGTGTATGTGTCTGTCAGGGCCTGATGTGTGCGCATGCACGTGTAGGTTGAGCACTTGAGCGTGAGAGTGTGTGTTGGTCGTGTGGTGTACTGGTGTGTGCATGCATGCGTGCGTGTGTACGTGTGAGTGTTGCCTGTGTGCGTGGATGCGTGTGTACGTGTGAGTGTTGCGTGCGTGAGTGGGTGCATGTGTTCGTGTGAGTGTTGCGTGCATGCAGTTCGTGTGCATGTGTGCATGTATAATCACCACACCAGCTCGTGTGTGTTAAAACAAACAGCTCAACATACCAATACAAGTCCACCTTGTCCGTTGTGCCCGCGGTCATGACTTCGAACCACCATCCAATATGTTTTTGTCGTTTGTTTTCATTCTTACTAGCAAGATGCTCATGCATTGCACATAACATCAAGATGCATTTGTATGACTAGTTTATCTTGTGAGAGAAAAGGATGAACGAGGGAAGGCCTTATTTGCAAATGTGGAGAGGTATGTGGGTACCTTTTTGCAAAATTGCCATAGTTTCTTTCCTATCCGTCAGATATAAATCAGACGGCCTATATTGTAGGATGGCAGGCACACCATCATCACCAACTCTGTTTTTTTATAAGAGTGTAGATGTAGAGTAGATACAAGCCGACAAGTGGGCCCGATGGTAGTGAGATAATGTGATGCAACACTAGAGGTGCCACGTGGAGCATTTAACTGGTCAACTAGTCGTGTCTTGAGCAAATACAAAGTTGTACGGCGAGCCCGTGACTGTATAATAACCACAAAGCGTAAATGGTGACCGTAATGAGTGGATTCTGAAGTCCAACGTACGTATCGTGCTTTCGCTTCAAATACAATGATCGTCACTATATATATATCGCGAGAGAAAGATGAAACATGCGTGAATGTGCTGGGGACTTACTTTTAGAGGACCTGGAGATAGTTTGTATGCGTACGTGAAAGGGGAGTAGAGGGGGGGTATGTGATGGAGAGAGAGATGGTCTTCGTTTCTCTTTATTATGACTAACTTTATATACAGTATAAAAATATAAAAAATCACAGTGCGGAATAAATATCATTGTGGGCACCATGCAATGAGAATTAGCGTTCATACTCCTCCATATAACTTTGTAATGTTGTATATATGTAGAAATTCTAAAATAACTTTTTGGCCACACTTTATTCAAAAGGAATGTTGTATGCGAAATAAACGTGAAGAGAGGACTTTTTAGATGAATGGGGTACATGATGTAACATGTGTGAATGTGTAGTTGATGCATTTGGCAGGGCGTAGAGAGGTATGTGTGTGTATTACGTATTCGAGAGAGTCATGGATAGAGGGGCCAGCGGGGGGGGGGGCGTGGGAGAGATAGCACGAGAAATGAGAGTGGTCTAGAGAGAGAGACAAATATGACATCACAGCGAGAGATTTCCTGGAGTGTGTATATGCAAGGGGGAGGGGATAGAGGCACCAGGAGAATATTCTTTTTGTGTGTGGTGTCTGTGTTGGTATGTGTGGGTGTGAGAAGATAAAGAGAAGTGGGGCAGAGGGTGTGTCACCACGTGAGGTCTGGTGGGTCGAGGTGAGGCCCTTCGTTCGGTTCCATCCTGCGCCACATTGGTCGGCCCGTGACGCATTTAGGGAGACCCATGGATGACTAGTCGTACAAGACAAAGACAACAAAATTGTGAAGGACTCTATGTCCACTGACAAAGTCAGCTAGGATTTGTAACCCTAGGTTCTCGGACTAAGGTAACCCCTTTATCTCTGATATTACTATTCATCCAAGCTAACTTTAAGGGGCATCCTACAGAATGCTCTGCTAAAATCATACTCGTCGATTAGGAAGAGAGGTGTGAGACAATGCGTGAGAGACAAGCCTAAAGATAATGTGCGTACATGAGACATGTAGGCAGGTCTATGTATATAGAAAGGGTCGATGGGAATTGTGCGTGTGTATGCTTGCAAGAGGAAGAGTGCTTATGATAAAGGTTAGTGAAAATAGTCGTAAATGGTTACGAGAGGGAGGGAGGGTTATATCGAGAGCATGTGTGCGAGGAAGACACCTCGGGAGAGGGTGTGTGAGCATGTGTGAGAGACCACCGATGGAGAGTGAAACTACACATAAGACTACTGTACACATTGAGTAAAGATATAAATTGTATCCAAATATTAGGATGGGATCATGATATTTGCAATTCGTGTAAGGAACGGTCATTGATCTATCAGACATCTAGATTCCATCGAATTTGAGCATGTCTATGTTATTATTCGACACAATTGATCCACATAGTTAGTATTTTGAGCTCGAGACAATGCATCGCTTTAGCAATCGAATATAAACGTGAGTATAGTTCATGTTGTGTGTGTAAAGCACATTATACATACGAAAGTTACACAATGAACATTCTAAATAGCTACCTATGAACTAGCATACATTTGAATCAACTTAAGGTGGTTTAAAAATCGAATTCAACATGAAGTCCATTCAATTATTTGAATTTGATATCATGTAAATCATACCTAAATTATGGGGGCACCAATCTTTGCTCTGATTTTGTACATAATAGCATATGTAGTCGTGTACAAAATAGATTCAAATTTAGCTTCTCCATTCCAAAATAATCGTAGTTATAGGATTTTCAAGTGTCAAAAATTCAAAAAGAATCGGATAATTTAACGAGGTTTTCAAACATACAAGGTCAAATTTAACGTTGTCTATTTAGGTCAATCCTCAAAGTTCAAGAGTACTCTAAACGTGAGTGCTTGTGTTTCAAAATTTTGAACGAAGCGCCAAAAGAGCCTCTACTCACCCGAAAGGCCGAAACCGCATGAGACCAATGTTTGATAGTACAAGGAAATTACTTTTCTACAATGACTCCGACACGTGAAACCTACCGGTCCGACGTCCAAAGGTCTAAACCGGGGTAGGTTTGTAGTTTCAACTAGACGCCATGCAAGCGCCTCTGAAAAATATTCATACACAATGGCCGCCTAAGCACACATGCGCGCGGCCGAAATCATTCCCGCCCACTATTTGGGACACCTGGGATTACCATCCTACCCCCGACCTGTAGTAGGTTTGAAATTTAAGAGGGGGGCAAAGTTTGTACTTTCCCCAAATTTCAAACGCGTCCCATCTTCTGTTCAAAAAAGCCAAAAACAAGCGCGTCCTAGACCGATACATGGTTCTCCCCCCTCCCCCCGCCCACCCGTCCGATTCACCATTCGTACTCCGTGGGCGCAAAAACTACCTCTCCACCAGCTACGAAACCCCGACGTCCTCCATCTGCCACCCCATCCTACACATCAACCGCCGCCCTCCTCCATCACGCGGGAGCCAATACCCCGATGTCGTCGTCCACCGCAACCTCAACCACAACGTCCTCCACGGCTAGTATTTGAAGCCGAGGCCGAGTCGTATGTACCCAAGCCAGTTCAACCACGCCGTCCTACGCTGTTGTTCGCCGCCTCGGATCTGCTTCCCCTCCGCCAATATACGGCCACAGCAACACAGTCAACAATTTGTCCATGGGTTCCAAAACATCGGTTCCCCCAGGAGAAAAAAGGAGATCGCCGCAACATATGTAGGAGACCACACTAGCAACCGGAAATGGTACTCCTCTTCCCTTATTCGTGCAAATCTTACGTGTATGCTCGCACGGTATTCATCACATAGAAGACACTAGTTGACCGCTTCTTCTTGATACTAGATGTTCCTAGTAACTCGCGATGCACAAGGTTTCTCCTCATATACTATTTCTCCTTAGCTAGAGGTCCGTTGCCCCCTAGATTTCAATTCCCGGTCAGTTGATTCCCAATTGACGGAAGCATTCCCTGTTGTAAGAGGCACTAGTCCGCCTATTACGCTGGGGAAGCAGCGCCTTGGTGTTTATCATAGGGTCGTGTGGGGCCTAGAGCTGCTGGCACCCGATCTGAAGGTCAGCCGGGATTAAAGGGATGGCCTGGGGGCGCTGCCAAGCACGGCGGTGTTGTGAGGTCGAGGGGAGGGCAGGGCGGCAGAGGCAGGGCTCTGGGTCGGTGGTCGCTGGCGGTTCGAGAAAGATCATCAACAGTGACTTGCGGGAGGTAGACGAAGGCCATCTGCCCGTTCCTTATAGATCAGACGGTTCATAAAAAAATCGACTGGCCTATTTATTTCCAGTCGACTGTTATCTTGATATGAGCACATGTGGTGGTGTGCTGGAGGAGTACCTGCATTTCCTGTGCTCATATATTACAAAGTCATATGTAGTACAATGTAATTTTGTTTGCCATGCAATGTTGTAGAGCTATCATATGTCTCGTGTCATTTATTTTTTAGCCACCTGCTATCTCCAACTTTTATAGTGCACTAGTTCTGCACACACTTCACCCTTACTCTCACTATTGTGTTTTTATGCAAGGGTATTTCAGACTCTGCTGCCAAGAGAAAAGCAAAAAAGAAAAGAGAGAAGTCGCTCTAGCATGGTACGCAGATAGGCCAGACACGTTTATCCCTTATAAAGGGTGTAGTGTCAGCTGATGGAGACAGTAAACGTAGCTCTAGAGTTGATGACCTCGCTCGCAATGAACCACCATCCCAGGTGCTTTCTTTAACTTCGTGGTGTCATATGTGGTTGCATGTTCCATATGGTGTCTAGCTTGTATTCGAAAGGCTGAAGTCGGTCTTTATTAAGATAAGGAAAGATATTTTTTACATGAACCACCATCCCGTGAGCACCAGAAGACAAATAGCTAGTCAGGGCACTGGGCGAGCTAGTGACAAGCCCAGCAAAGACGGGCATCACCTGGAAGCCAACTAAAAAGCCGCGATGGTGGTGAAGCAGCCCGCCTCCCACCAGGCTCTCAGGTCCTAGATGATCATGCTCACCACTCCAGCCGGATGTCTAGCTTGTATTACTTCCAATTTGGTTAAATTGCATCTACTTAGCTTACACATTATACCTTTGAATATGACATGCCTTTCTATTTTTGGTACATACTAGTACATCTGTGTATTAACCATGTTCTTACATCAAACTAATGTTCTTGTGTATCCCTCATCAGTTACTTATGATGAGGCAGTCAGGCAAGTGGACTACTCCTCATTTAAAGAATGTAGCGTCAGCCTCCCGACATGATTCTCAAGAAACAACATGGCTAGATGAAGATAGTGAACGTAGCTCTGTAGTTGATTACCGCATTTCCCCTACACTAGCATCACAGGTGCTTGCTCTAACTTGGCAGCGTGATATGTGGTTGCATGTAGCATATGGTGTCTAGATTGTAATTCTTCCAATCTGGTTAAACTGCATGTGCTATTCTGCTTAGCTTATACATTATACCTGTTAATGTGACATGCCTTCCTGTATTTAGTACATAGTACATCTGTCTATTAAGCATGTCCTTACATAAAGCTATTGTTTTTTGTTGTATCTCGCATCAATCAATATGACGATATACCTTTAGTATATGGAGTGCGATATTAGTTGCATTTTCCATATGATTTATAGCATGCGTTGCTTCTAATTTGTTGAAATTCCATTTATGATGGGACACTTTTAACTTGGCAGAGTTATATTGGTTGCATCTTTCATGTGGTGTCTAGCTTGCGTTGCTTCTTATTTGTTGGAATGGTTTCTACTTAGTTTACACAAACATTTGTGAACATGCCATGCCTTCCTATTTTTCGTACATATTCCATCCTGGTATCATGTGTTTGCCTTACATCAAAGTAGTGATTGCCAGTATCATGCATGAATGAGTTTTGAAGAGAGAATTCTATTACTTTTTCTTGTCGGTTTTACTTGACAATTCAAAATCAATAAAGCGGAAGGAAGTTAGCAAGGTAGCGGATAAAGGTGCTCCTTCCAAACGGAGGGCCTCTATAGTTTCTACTCCTCCATCCCCCCAAGATGATTTCCAAGACAACACATGCATGGACACTCAACGTAGCTGTGTTTATGATGAGCACGTCTCCCCTAGTGCACCATCACTGGTGCTCCCTCTAACTTGGCACTGTTATATGTGGTTGCATGTTATGTGTGATGTCTAGCTTGTATTGCTTCTAATTTTGTTGAATTCCATCTTCTTACTTTAGACATTATACTTGAATAAGACATGTGTTCCTGTTTCTAGAACATACAATATCTGTCTATCACACCATGTTCTTACATCAAATTACTACTATTGTGTTACCTACAACAATCACTTATCATAAGACATGTTTGACTTCGGAGTGTGATATAGGTTACATCTCGCATTCTTTTCTAGCTCGTACTACTAATTTGTTGAAATGGCACTTATGATGAGACAATTTTAACTTGGTAGAGTGATATTCGTTGCATCTTTCATATGGTGTCTAGCTTTCATTGCTTCTAATTTGTTGAAATGCCTTCTCCTTAGTTTACACATCATAAGCTGTCAATATGCAATGATGTGAATATGCAATGGCACTAATGACGAGAGACCTCTAACTTGGTAGTGTGATGTTGTTTGCATCTTGCATATGATTTATTTCTTGTACTGCTTCACATTTGTTTAAACGCCATTTATGATGAGACACTGTTAGCATCTTTCATATGGTGTCTACCTTCCATTGCATTACTTCTAATTTAGTGAAATGTCTTTTGCTTAGTTTACACATCATAGTTCTAGTTATCTCTTTCATCCTGTTTTTCGTACATATTACATCCTCCTATCATGTGGTTGTCTAACATCAAAGTTCAGCTTGTCTGTATCACACATCAATTTGTTCAGAATAACTAAATTGTTATTTGTTTTCTTGTCGGCTTGACTTAACATGGCACAGAGAAAGAGGAAGAAACATAGAATGGCAGGGAATGGGAAGCGGAAGAATCCTGCACATTCTGCTGGTACTGATGGTGCAATAGAAGGTCAAAGTCCAGCGGAAAATTCTACAAATAGGGTATGCCATGCTACACAAGCTGCAGAAAAAGCCAAACAGAAACAAATAGCTACCACCAAACAAGCAGAGACAACCCTAGTTCTTGTAACACCTTCCATAGTACTACCAGCTGCACGAGTTACTCGTGCGTCAACTGAGCTAGCAGCACGTTCCCAAGCTCCCTTGCCACCTGACACTACTTCCCAATCACTCTTGACACAAGACGAGTTGGCAAGATCAGATGCACCTTGTGAGCTTCAACAACAAGAAGGTAGTTGCTGGAGTCAAGTTACAGTTGCATGCTTCTTTATATGTGGTCTCACAGTTTAATGTACACTAACACTTCCTATGTTTGTTGTTGGACTAGCACCTAGGCGCAAGAGGAAAAAACATCAGTGATAATTCTCGATAGGTTAACTAAATCTAGAGGAGGAAGAATGGAGATCCATTTTGAGGCAAGTTTAAAAAGGCCACGGGATGCTAGAGTCAGCCAAGTTAGTATCAAAGGTAGTGGTTGCCGTTAGGTGTCATGTACGTATCGTCCCAACATGGATTCAGTAAAGGAATGACAAACACGAAACCCAGTTCAACACCTTCCTCGACCATTTATCTGTAAGTATAGTTATGCATGAAAACTAGTAATATCGTCTTGCTCTGTCCCATACTTTCTAGGTTGCTGATAATAAGACTCCCATAATTTTCAACATATGAGGTTCAAGTTGGATAGCCAAGATGATGCAACCAGACAAGGTTGCACCCATGTTTTCAAGTCTGCTCTACGACAATATCGGTATAACTTGAGGAAAACTCACTTTGAAGGCAAGGATAACAGTGAACTTTCCCAAACATCTCCAATGGAAAATATATCGGATGAAGACTAGAGGGGCCTCGTTAAACATTGGTCTGATCCGAAGTATCATGTACATTATATATATGTGATCAGATCACATGTTGAAGTCCTATTTACGCATGTGCCACACATATCTATCTTCTTGTAGGTGAACTGTTCAAAGAACAAGGCCAACCGTACGAAAGTGAAATTCCAACAGACGACAGGATCTCGTAGCTATATTGCACACTTCGAGGCTCTTGTAATTAGCTGTTGTTTCATTATTTTCGCTGTACCATATTATCAGATCTATATTGACTTGTTCCAAATGCAGAGGAAAGCCCGCAAGGACCAAAAAGTACCTGAACCAAATGCTGTGGAAATCTTCAAGGATTGTCACACCAGCAAGAAGAAGGGCATGACTACACCAACCAAAGCCGCTGTTGTAAGTCCTTAATCCTCATGCCTTTTAACTACTACTTACTCTGACTGGTGCCTTGAACTGCATGGTTTGGAGCCAATGTCTATTACTCTTTCCAATTTTATAGACAATTGTCTTAGTGTATCATTGCACCTTACAAGGTTTAAAAGAGAGTGATGTTCCTTTGATCTTGACCTGTAATCTAGTTCCGTGCTGGACTTGCCCACACAACATTACAATTGCCTATTTGTCTGTTCTCAGTTGTTTTGTGATATGAATGATGTCATACTATGCTTACCGTATCATAAACTTCATCTCTTTATCCTTAGCCCTCAGTACAATGTGAAGAAATAGACAATACATTAGCGATGGTACATGGTCATATGCTTGGAACCTAGTTTTATTATGTACTTTGCAATAAAATACAACTAATATTTTACATGGGTTCACCAGAATAAGTTATGTATATAGACCAAAGCTATTTTGTTTGGTTTTGTTGCCTCCTTAATATTTCTGTTCTGGTACTACTAATGTAAAAACTCAACTTTTCAGCGAGCTATGGAAAAAATGGTGGAACCACCACTTTCTGAAGGTGGCGAGGCAACTATAACTACAATGTCAGCTCTTGCTGTAGTGGGTCAGTACCTGTCCACTAAGAGTGCGAAAAGCACGTTCCTGCGTAATACTGGGTAGGTTTTTAAGGCAATCTCATCCAAACTGCCTCTGATCAAGATATGCAAGCTCAAAACAATGTTGTATCTGCTCTCCAGACACAAGTCCATTCCCTAACAGAGACCCTTTGTGAAACAAGGAGAGACATTGTTCGATGTCGTCAAGATGTGCATGGTTTTGAAACCAGACTATCAGACATTTGCTATGTTGTTCAGGAGCCTAGGAGAAATGAAGGCGAAGGTTATGGTGCTCCATCGAACAATACATCATGAAAAACTAACAATCAGGTCAAATGAACTGAGCTTCTGAACTTCTGGTGGTGCATTTATCTGCTAGACTGTTAACTTTTATGCCAACCTTCCTTTTGTTTTATAGTTGTAATTTGTTTCGGTGCGATACAAAATTTGTTCTTAACGTGCAGCCACCGACTGAAGAAAATAGCAAGCCATTTTTGTATAGTGTAGGGTGTTCCCTGTATTTGCACTGGTGGCGATCTTTGATGCCGAGTGGATGTAATATGTGCAATCGCCTTAATAGCCTAGCGTTAGTTTTGGCCTTATTTATTTCCTAATCATCTTTTTCCCTGGTTTGCTAGTGGCCGCAACAACCATGGTCCATATACGGACTGTGGTAACCTTGACCCTACTACGGGCCGTAGGATCCATGGGTCTCCTACAGGCCATCGATAAATGGGCCTCCTTGACCTTGCTACGGGCCGTAGGATCCATGGGTCTCCTACGGGCCGTCGATAAATGGGCCTCCAACAGGGTTGTAGATTCGGTGGGCCTCGGGCCGTCAGATAAATGGGTCTACATGGGCCGTAAATGGGTGTAATTGGTATCGGCCCAGCACGGTAACATGCCATTAACAGGCTGGAGGACAACAAAGGCTGAATTCTATCACAGGCATAACAGGTCGTTAATGGGCCGGAATATAGGACGGGTTGGAAACGACGCAACGGGTTAATAGGCCAGAAATGGGTTGACTCTTGCCACGGGACGAATTTGGCCCATTAGGGAACATGCCAGTAACAGACCGGAAGTAATCGAGGGCCGGAAAGGATCCCAAGAACGTATGGGCCGTCAATAGGCCGAAAGCTAACACAGGCTGGAAACAACCCATGTGAATCAGGGGCCGTTAACGCGTACAAAAAAAATTACTGTTCATTATGGGCTAGAGTCACCGCGGGCCTCTAAAGGGCCTAAAGATACGAAGGTCTCATATGGGCTGAAAGACGTCGTGGGCCATACATGGGCCGAAAGTGAAATGGGCTCGTGTTATATTCGATGGCCCACATGACGTTGTTGGGCCGATTTCCATTGGGCCCTAATGGGTCGTGGGTTAGCAAGTTGTAAATGGGCTATATGCGAACATGCCATTAATAGGCTTTCCGTGGGCTGGCCCGCCACCTTTTGACGAAGTCAAATGGGCTGGCCTTTTCACAGGAATGGGCCTCTGTTGGGCCTTGCCATGTGTCGATGTATCATAGGCGCCTTCGGTCCAATGAGTGGATGAAATCTGTCCCAATGGTGAGCCGACACGTGTTTCCTCCAGCCAGTGATGATTTTACACATTGAAAATCCCCATTGGTCGGGGCTGTTAACGGGTTATCGGATCCAAAACCGGACCCGATAGCTTAACATCGTTCCATTACGGTGGATGCCACGTGTCGATCACCCTTGACGAAAGCACTTCTGTGACGCACAATTTATCGTCATGGAAGTGGACACTTCCGTGATTATAATTTTGGTAATGTAATGGAACACTTCGACGACAGCACATGTATGACTATCTTGATTCTGTCATAAAATCGTCATGGATGTACATGCATGACAAAAAACGTGACCTACTGTGACAAACACGTATTATCATCACGGAAGTGTATTTTTTTGTAGTGTTGTAATTTTTTTTTTGCAATACAAAATTTGTTCTTAACGTATAACCACCACTGAAGAAAACAGCAAGCCATTTTTTTATAGTGTAGGGTGTTCCCTATATTTGCACGAGTGGTGAACTTTGATGCCTAGTGGATGTAATCTGTGCAATCGCCTTAATAGCCCAGCATTAGTTTCAGGCTTATTTATTTCCTAGTCTTATTTTTCCCTGGTTTGCTAGTGGCCGCAACAACCATGGGCCATATACGGACCGTGGTAACCTTGAGCCCGCTAGAGGCCGTAGGATCCATGGGCCTCCTACGGGCCGTTGGATAAACGGACCTCCAATGGGCCGTTGGATAAATGGGCTTGCAACGAGCCATAGAATCAGTGGGCCTCGGGCCATCTGATAAATGGTTCCACATGGGTCATAAACGGGCGTAATTGGTATCGGGCCAGCACGCTAATGGACCATTAATGGGCCGGAAGACAACAAAGGCTTAATTTCGTTACAAGCATAATGGGTCGTTAATGGGCCAGAACATAGGACGGGCTCGAAACAGCGCAACGGCTTAACAGGCCACAAACGGTCCAATTCTAACCACATGTTCAATTTGGCCCATTAGGGGAACAAGCCACTAACGGGCTGGAAGTAATTGAGGGCCGGAAAGGAGACCAAGAATGTATGGGCCGTCAGTAGGCCGAAAGCAAACACGATCTGGAAATGGCCCATGGAAATCATGGTTCATTAATGGGTACAAAGAAATTTACTGTTCATTATGGGCCAGAGTCATCGTGGGCCACTGAGGGGCCTAAAGGTACAGAAGGCCTCATATGGGCCGAAAGATGTCATGGGCCATACATGGGCTGAAAGTGAAACAGACTAGTCTTATATTTGACAGCCCACATGACGCTGTTGGGCCGATTTCGGGAAGGCCCTAATTGGCCGTGAGTTATCGGGCCATAAAATGGGCTATATGCGAACAAACCATTAACAGATTTTTCATGGGCCAGCCCGCTAACTTTTGACCAAGTCAAACGGGCCGGCCTTTGTAAGCTAAATGGGCTAGTGTTGGGCCTTTGCACATGTCGAGATATCATAGGTGCCTATCTGACCCAATGACGAGATGACACGTGTTTCTTTCGGCCAAGGAGAATTTTACATGTGAAAAATCACCATTGGTCCGGGCTGTTAACGGGTTATCGGATCAAAAACCGGACCCGATAGCTTAATGGCGACCCGTTATGGTGGATGCCATGTGTCAGTCACCCTTGACGAAAGCACTTCTATGACGCGTGATTTATCGTCATGGAAGTGGACACTTTTGTGATGATAATTTTGCTAATGTCATGGAACATTTCTACAACAACACATGTATGACTATCTTGATTCAGTCATAAAATCTTCATGGATGTACATGCGTGACAAAAACATGACCTACTATGATAAACATGTATTATCACGGAAGTGTATTTTCTTGTAGTGTTCACAGAGGGAAGCAGGAATTTGCAGAGGTGCCAAAGCTCAAAGCTTTTAAAATAGAGATGAATATAATTTTGAGAGGTATGCTTTCATTTTCAACATAACAACCAAGAGATCTCACTATCTTCCATGCTAGACACATTATAGGTGGTTCCCAAACAGAATGGTAAAGTTTTTACTCCCCCTCTACCAACAAACACACTCCACGGCTAGCCGAATCCATGGGTACCGTCCATACCAACAACAATCCAGGGGAGTTTTGTTTCATTATTGTATTTTGATTTTGATCATAGGACTGGGCATCCCAATTACCAGCCATTCTCTCATGAATGACAAATGAATAAACACTCATCGTGAGAATAACCCACCTATCATGGAAGATACTGACAGCCCCCAGTCGCTACATGAGTGATTCAGGCATACAAAACAGATTATTATTTGAAGGTTTAGAGTTTGGCACATGCAAATTTACTTGGAACGACAAGTAAATACCGCATATAGGTAGGTATAGTGGACTGATATGGAACAACTTTGGGTTTATGGAAGTGGATGCACCAATAGTGTTCCCGCTTAGTACAACTAAAGGCTAGCAAATAGGTTGAGGAGCGACAAACTAGAGAGCGACAACGGTCATAAACATGCATTGAGATTAATAAACATTGGGTGCAGGCAGGTGTAGGATATAAAATCACCATGGACACAATTATCGTGGAGGCTATGTTGGTTTTGATTCAACTACACGCGTGAACATGTGCCAAGCCAGGCCACTTGAATCATTCAGAAGAGGATACCATCCTGTCATACTACATCATTACCACCTTAAATGCATGTTGGCACGCAACCTAAACCATTATCCTCCCCTAGCTAATTAAGCATAGCATGAGTAACTATAATCTCTAATTGTCATTGCAAACATGTTTCATTCATAATGGGTTGAATCAAGAATGATGAGCTAATCATATTTACAAAAACAAAATAGGTCGAGTTCATACTAGCTTTTCTTCATCTCAATCATTTCATAAAATATCGTCATTATTGCCTTTCACTTGCACGACCGAATGATGTGAATAATAATAAGAGTGCACGTGCATTGGACTAACCTGGAATCTGCAAACATTTATTCAAAGGAGAAGACAAGGTAATATGGGCTCTTTGTTAGATAACCAATAATGCATATGAGAGCCACTCAATATTTTCATCATGGTCTTCTCCTTATGACCCAAAGAAAGGAAAATAATTTCACATAAATACACTGAAATATTTTTGGAGTTTTCCTTTTTCCGAAAAAGCAAATTAGCGAAAGAAAAGCGAGAACAACAAAACTATTTACACGGGAAAGCTCCCAACAAGCAAAAGAAGAATGAGAAATCTTTTTGGGTTTTCTTTTAATACTACAACCACTACAACTAATTAGCTAGAAAGAAAAACTAAAAAGAAGCGAGACATATTTTTATAGTTTATCAAAGTTTTTCAAACACACGTGAAGAAAGCAAGAAAAATAAACTAGCATGTATAATACAATGAAAAAGTATGAATACCGACAACTGGAATGAATGTGTGAGGCATGAATGTAATTTAGCTGAGAAATATGTACTCACCCAAGCTTAGGCTTTTGGCCTAAGTTGGTCCATGGCTACGGCTGGCCTGGATAAAAATCATAGTTCGGGCTGTATTGAATTGCAGCTGCTATCGCTTGGCGGACTGCCTCTTTAAGGCGAGCAGTCTCCATCGCCCTCTCATAGTCATCTGCCTCCTCCCTAAGTATGCAATATCTTTGTTTTATCTGAAAGTTAAAGAATACAAGAGCGGGAAGCGTAATATGGACGACGTGGTGCCTATCAAAGATTAGTCTGTACTGAAAAGAAAATTCTTCCCTCTCAAGAAATTGGAAACGCCCCATAGCGTCATAATCAAGAAAAGCATGTGGTAACTAAGTGTCATCCTCTCTTATAGGGATCCCAAGATAACCGTCTAAACGAGTAGCATAAATTCCACCAAACAAATCCCCATCTAAGGCACTTTTATGTAATCGACATGCAATAATAGCCACCCGATTGTATTGTTTATCATTCATTACCGCGCTCTTGAGAACAGTCATATCAGAAGCGCATAAGTGGCTATGGTCATGTTTACCTTTGATTCATCTACCTATAAAGAGAGCAAAATAGTGTATAACAGGAAAGTGAATGCTCCCTATAGTAGCATGTGCTATGGTTCTAGTTTCTCCCACAGTGATAATTGCAAGGAATTCTATGTAATCAGATTTACGAGGTTTAGTATAAATGCCCCATTGTGGAATTTTGTGCACTTCATTAAATTCTTCGAGGTCCATGCAAAATGATTTCATCAGCAAGATCGGCGAGCCGGGCCCTGAGCCAGACATCTGCACCGACATCATTGAGACGGCTCAGCGTGCAAGACCCGCCCGAGCTCAGCCCCCCGTGAAACATGCCTTTGTGGGATGCATCCATGGAGCAGAATTTGATGAAGGATCTACGTCTGGCGGTGAGACGGCCATCTACTCGGGAGTCATCCACGGGCGAGACTACTTCATTATATCAACTGCAAGATGGCAGGCTTGCGGGCTGTTCCGACGACGACAATATTCTGGACCCCTATGAGTCGCTGAAGAGGGTTGCAATCTTCATGGCCGAAACACAACCTATGCAGAATTCTTTAACTGCGGTAGCAATGATTTCCTGGTCAGCTACGGTGACAACAGCCGGGGCAGGAGGCCTTGTACGCCCGCCGACTCAGGTTTTGATGGATTTGATGGATAAATTGACAGATCTGTTGACAGAAGAGGTCAATCCAATGAATCAAGCTCATCATAATGCAGAGATTGCAAAGCTGTGTGATGAGGTAGCGCAAGCCAAGGAAGACCTGGCGGCCGAGGACGTCAGGATGGCCGCGGAGCAAGCCGCCCTAGATGCTCAGGCGCAGTGGATTCAAGCAGAGACTTACCGTCTTACGATAGATCAGAGCTCTTCAAATGAAGTCATGAGGAGGAGGCACAAGTCTCGTCTACATCCATTTTACGAGGCGAGAAATCTCTTTTGCACACTTGGAGCAGGGACCAGTAACACGCCATAGTTAAACTGGGTTGCAGCACCTGGGGTCGGAACGCTGGTTCAGCCACGCGTAGCGGAGCCACCTCGTTTGAATAATGTTCCACCTCAGCATGTGCCGACGCCACCGGGTCATTATTCTAACCCGTTGGATAACATGATTGCTGCATCGACGTGACTGGCAACTCTCCCAGTAGATGGCGACTCTCCGGCGGCGATTGAAACACGAAGGGCTAGGGAGCTTCTTCAAACTGCATTGGTGCAGCAGGATGCATATTCTTACAGTCGGGATATGATTCATTCAACCCCTCGCCCAAGCCGGAGTTATAGCAGGCACCTTGACTCGCCAGCCATTTCAAGCAACGCCCAGAGCCGTGACCAGCCACGTGGGCATGACCCGGCGCATGATGGAGCTTAAAACTTGGTCGATCAGGACAGAGTGCGTCAAGAGGCTAAGCAGGCGGCTCACCAGTCCCTTCCGGTTTATCCAACGACTTCGGTAGAGGCAGGCGTGACCTCTAGATCTACAGGTGTACCCTGTTTGGTGCCAGCTCTACGTAATGAGAGTTTGCCCAAGGATTTCAAAGGACCTCGTAAGGTGCCTAATTACACAGCTGACTTACCCCTTGAGGCGTGGATTGAAAGTTATGAGATTGCCATGGAACTATTGGAGGTCAGTGATGCCATGTGCGCTAAGTACTTCACCATGATGTTGGATGGAATGACTCGTACTTGGTTAAAAGGGCTGCCGGCTAATTCTATTGGGTCATGGGCTGAGTTAAAAGCCCGACTTATTCAGAACTTTAAAGACACGTGCAAACAACGTATGTCGATTGTGGACTTGGCTACTTGCACCCAAGATGAGGGTGAATCAACAACCCATTGGGTGTGCTGGATCAAAGCTATCATACATTCGTCTGATAACATGAATGCAGGTTCTGCAGTCTTAATGTTGGAGAAAAATTGCCGTTTTTTGCCACTTAGGCAGAAGCTTGGGGCGGCTCAAGCGCGATTTTAATGATATGGGGTAGCTGATGGCGGCTCTAATCAAATATGCCGACTTTGATAGTACTGAGGACCCCAAGTCTGATGATGACAAGCCGGAAAAGGGAAATAAGAATGGCAACGCTAAGGGTCCGTAGCATAAGCCAGCGAATCAGGGGGGCAATGGTAAATGCAAGGTTGATGCTAACTCAATGTTTGTGGCTAACACCAATGCATAGAGCAATAATCAGCATCGTAAGGGGAGGCCACCTCCTTGAGCCGGTGGATCAGGTCCTACTCTTGAACAGTTGCTGAATGAGCCCTGTCCAAAGCATGGCACGCAGGAGAAACCAGCTACTCACCTTTGGGAAGATTGTTCAATTATGAGGGCTTTCAAAAATTCTAACTTGTTTCACAGCAATCATGGGCCGGACGGTGGCTCAGGTTCCGGTGGCGGCGGTTCTCATGGTCCGGGTTATGGAGGTGGCGGTTCTAATTCCGGCTTCCAGGGCCACAAAAGTAATCAGGGTGGTTATAATCAAAAAAATCAGGGTGGTTACAATCAACCATCAGGCCAGGGGGGTCAGCAGCAGCAGTAGTCTGGATATCAAAGTCATCCAAAGCAGTTGAATAGTGGGCAGTATCACGTTTTCACCACAAGTTTGTGCAAGTGGGACCAGAAGCTTCACAAGAGGGCTATGAACGCCGTTGAGCCGGCAGTTCCCCAATACTTGCGATGGTCTGAGCAACCCATTATGTGGAGCTGAGAGGATCACCCACCCCGGGTTGATAACCCGGGTCACTTGGCTTTGGTGGTGGCGCCTCAAGTTGGTGGATACAAATTCACCAAGGTACTCATGGATGGAGGTAGCAGCATTAATATCCTTTATTATGATACTTTCCGTCGCATGGGGTTAACTGATAAAAATCTTAGGACATCCAATACTGTCTTCCATGGAAGGGTGCGTGGTAAGTCGGTGTACCAAGTTGTCAAGATTGAACTGGAAGTGGCCTTTGGAGATGAGCATGATTCCAGGGCTGAGAAGTTAACCTTTGAAGTGGTCAAGACCAGAAGCCCATACCACGCTCTGTTTGGATGGCCGGCTTATGCCAAGTTTATGGCATGACCGTGTTATGTTTATTTACAGCTCAAGATGTCGGGTTACAAGGGGACCATCATAGTGCATGGGAGTCATAAGATAGCCTTGGAGTGTGAAGAAGGTGATGCTGCTTATGCTGAGTCTGTCTGTGCAATAGAGGAGTTGATGTTTTACAAAGATAATGTTGACCCGGCAGATATGACATCTTTGAAAAAGACAACTATAGAGCATGATCCGGTTTTGAAGTTTAAATCGGTGGATGATACTAAGCTAGTTGACTTTGTTCCTCATGATTCATCCAAGCAGTTCAGTATTAGTGCTAATCTGGATCCTAAATAGGAAAGCACGTTCATCGAGTTCATCCGTGAGAACCGGGACATCTTTGCATAGAAACCTTCTGACATGCTGGGTGTACCGAGAGGACTCACCGAGCACACTCTCAATATTGATCCGAAATTTAAGCCGGTCAAACAATTCCTTCGTCGCTTCAACGAGAAGAGGCGTAAGGCCATTGGTGAAGAGCAGGCCCGGTGACACGTCTCCAACGTATCTATAATTTTTGTTTGTTCCATGCTATTATATTACCTGTTTTGGATGTTTATGGGCTTTAATTTACACTTTTATATCATTTTTGGGACTAACCTACTAACCGGAGGCCCAACCCGAATTGTTTTTTTTTGCCTATTTCAGTGTTTCGCAGAAAAGGAATATCAAACGGAGTCCAAACGGAATGAAACCTTCGGGAGAGATCTTTTTGGAACAAACACAATCCAGGAGACTTGGAGTAGACGTCAAGAAGCAGCCGAGGCGGCCACGAGGGCGGCCGGCGCGCCCCCTGCCTCGTGGGCCTCTCGTCGCTCCCCGGACCTACCTCCTTCGCCTATATATATAGGTATATATGGCTGGACTATTCTGTTACTAGTAACATAATATTATTTTGTTACCCCTCGCCTCTATAAGGGCCCGTTTCATTTTGCAAAACCCGTGCTGCACACCCGAAACACAGAGAAAGCCCACCCCACTCCCCAGCATCTTCTCGAACCACCTCTCCCCGATGGCTCCGCCCCTGCTCCCACCGTCCCACCCGCCGTCGGCGGCCGCCCGATGCTCCAACGCGCCGTCGGCCGCCGCCCCTGCTCCCACGTGCCGCCGCCCGCTGCCCCCCTGCTCCCATGTGCCGCCGCCCGCCGCCCCCTGCTCCCACGTGCCGCCTCTCTGCTCCCACGCGCCGCCGCCGCCGGCTGCCTCCTCCCACGCGCCGCTGCCCGCCTCCTCCCTGCTCCCACGCGCCACCGCCACCAGCCGCCTGCCCCTCCCTACCCATGCACTGCCCCCGCTGAGCCAGACTTCTCCTTCCGCTCCTCCGCCCCCCTCGCCGTCGCGCGCCTCCTGGCCGGTGCTCCTCACGGCACTGCTCGCCGCCCCTTCTGCTATTTGTAGCTCTGCCATCATGGCTGTCCTCATCGGCCTTGGCTACGTACCTTAATACAATCCCGCCGTCCCAGGCCGTTGACTTTTGCCACCAGCACACGGCGTCTCTCCGGCGACTGCGGCCGGGAACATGCGGCCCTACTCCCTGCTCGATTCTCTCCTACCCAGCTCCTGACGGTGAAAATCTCCAGCCCATGTTGGAACTTCCAGTTTATTTCAAACTGAACTGATGGTGCTCTTTATTCAGGCCTGTGGAGAAGGCAGAGACGTCAGTGTGTGTTCTTTGTAAATTCTCTTTCCCCTATCTCATTTCATTTATATTCTGGATACGATGTTCATGATGGAAAATTTGTGTATGGTGTAGTTCTTGTTTAGATGTCGAGCAAGTTCAAAACAATAGAACTTGATAAATTCGAAAAACTGAATTACTAGGGAGTTTGCTGGAAACAAATCATGTGTAAGTTCACCGCACATATGCTGGTCCGTTCATGATAAAGATATCTTATGTAACATTTGCAAGCAATAAGGATTTGTGGTTTTGGTTGTTTTACAAGCCATGCTATGGCACCCTGTACATTTGTAGGTCTATGTTTTTTTCTTGTAAAGCTAGCTAGCATCATAA
Source organism: Triticum aestivum (assembly GCF_018294505.1). Classification (NCBI taxonomy): domain Eukaryota; kingdom Viridiplantae; phylum Streptophyta; class Magnoliopsida; order Poales; family Poaceae; genus Triticum; species Triticum aestivum. Next base: position 416,955,202 of record NC_057795.1, on the reverse strand, counting down.
GACCAACTATGGGATATATATGTCCATTATGACGGATAGTTTTAAATTCAAACAATGAATTGTATCGCTGTAGTACTAATGATCTAAGTCGGCATCGTGTTACCGAGAGGTTTGCGCCATGTAGTCAAAGTTTCAGTTAGTGATATATATTGTAGATCTTTCTTTTACATGTATGTGCATTGTTTAGAGGATAAAGTAAGAGATGGGTGCGTACTTTCCTTGTTCTTTATCTTAAACCTTGATACATCTTGGCACGAACTTGTTGGTAGGAAGATGCTCAAATAAGGCTGCGTCAGGTATAACTACTGCAAGAGTTCAAAAATCTCAATGAACAAAGCTCTAACCAAAGTTCAATAATTGTTTCCTTCATAAATTAGTTTTCTTTTGGTTAATTTGTTGTTCTGGGCAGTACAAACGTAGAGTCTTGTGTAGTACATGTGTGTATTGTACATTGTATATTGTTATCACTTACCATAGCATCATGGACAGTAATAAGAGAGACACATAGAGTCGTTCTATTAATCAACTTGCTAGCAACACTAGATACATTTCATCTTTGCAAAAATGTGATATATTTGGTGCAATTTATGAATGATTTGATTTCGATTTTGAGCTATCATGCAACTTAATTAAAAACATGCATTTTAGTTCAAACACTAAGTTTTGGACCACAGAGTTCATGTTTTAAAAGTTTTTATAAATTCCAAACTAGTCTGTGTAAATTCCCATGGAGTAGGTGGGCATGTTGAGCGGCTACTAAACTTGTGTTGCTGCTGCTTTTGGACTGCCCAGGAAGCACATCATTATAGAAGGCAAAAATCTGTAACCTATGTAACTCCTGTTTGTTCTGACTTCTTGTTTCTCTACAGCGGCCAAATCCTGGCACACCTGATAGTTGAAACTTACACATGGCCTACGAGGAACTGCGCCGCCTCTATAAGCTCCTTGGGAATGACTTGGTAGTAGCTGGGATCCCCTTACAGCGGCAAAATCCCGACGCACCCAGCTGCCGCTCATGATCCCTGCTCCTTCAGCTCGACTTCACCGGTGCCATCGGTCCACAGGAGTAGGAGCGTCATGCCCGGCAACAAATAAGAACAGAATGTATGTGCTCGGAAATTTAAAATTCCGTATACATTTGTTGAAGTTACCTTATACTCCCATCAATCTTATGATTTAGAATAAATTTCATCCATGATTTAGACTTTCTTTTTGCAATAAATAAGTTCACTATCTCAGTACAATTAGTTGACCATCTCAGTACAACTATTATTGGGTGTGCCAAAACTAGATGCAAGTCTAAGGTAACTTCAACAAATATATACAGAATTAATTTGTAAACCGGTACATGCTCCTTGTTGATAAAATCTAGCCCATTCAAAGTAGTCATGATTGGACTAGGATGCTATGTTTTATCGTTATCTAACAGTGCATACATCGTTATCTAAGTGCAGTACATCATTATCTTACAGTGCAGATCTTATAGTGTAGTATGTGCCAGTTTAGTATGTGAACTAGGTGTGCCAGTTTAGTATGTGAACTATCATCAGTTTGTGAAAAACACATATGACAGTACTATGTGTGTGTGTGCAAAATAAAACCTTCTTGCCTTCTTGCATCAAGTGACACCAAACATGTTTAATTGAATGTTCACAAGAAATGATCACACACCAAAGTAACACCCTCAGTTTAAAACTAATTTTAGATCAGTGCAATTCTTATTTTTATTCAGTACTCTTCGTGCGAATGATTCCTGGTTGCTTCTCCTATTCTGAACTTGTTGCTCAATTGCACAGGTATTGCCAGAGTACTGTCTAGTCTGAAGCCAGCTACATATTCGCACATGAGTCGGTGCTCCTAAAGTGCTCTAATTAGCAATAGAAAATGACAAGGGAGTGCATCCAAAAGATAGGTGGCAAGCATGCCTGCTACGGTGTGTTGATAACTGAATTGAAGGATCTTCAGGATATGAACCACAAAAAGAGAGGTGCATCCCGTACAAACAAAGAAGTGCATGCAGTACATCAGCTCAAGATCCAATGGTTCAATTATCTTTTGGTTTGGCAAAGTGCTTCTCTTGCAGGTTTTTTTGTTTTGCTGTAATTTTCATTTATATCACAGGATGTAACACCATCTCTGAAACAAATGCATATGTTAAGTTAAGAACTTGGCGTGTTGGGTGTACTGTTGATAACCTGAACTTGTTTCTCTCAACTACAGAAATCATGTAACCTTTGTTGTTCTGCTCTGCAATTTCTCCAGAAAATATGGATTGTTTCGGTTTAAGTACATCTTGAATCCATGTGCTATCTTGCTATATTTTTTGGAATCAATAAATGGCATCGACATTCCACAGAACAAATGTCAACTAGGATGCGTGTGTATGTATCAAATATGGCAGGATTTGTTCTTCGCGCTGGAGTACACCAATGCAATGGTGCGGAGGCCGTACAAATTTCTTATATCTATTGCTACAAGTTCGAGTGATAAATTACTGTAAGCTCACATGTTATTGTCCAATTAGTTCAAATGATCATTGTTTTCTTCATTGAACAAAACAAAAAGAAGTACAAATATTTATTACAAAAATCATGAAAAAATTTCAAGTTGCAAACAAAAGGAAGTACATACCTTCATTGCAAAAAATGTTCGAGTTTGAACAAAACAAAAAGAAAACATCCATCAGTCCAACTAGTGAAACCATGCAAATTCAGACCTGATGGTGTTGTCAGTTTGGACGAGAAATCAAATCTAAAATTGTAATCCCAAAAAAGGTTCAGTTCTATAAGTCCATGTCTTGATAGGAGGCCGTTCAAAACATCCTCACATATAAGTCCACTGTTTTATTATGCGAGTTAAAAAATGACGTCTCATCCCTGAAAAAATGGTCAATACAAACAAAAAAGTTCAAATTTGCTAATATCTACAGTACTAGTAGTTCATTTTGTACTAGTCCCGACTGTTTATAGTTCATTTTGCTAAGAATATTCTTCTACATGTCTTTACATCGACCGTAGAACATGTATTACTTTTGGAAGTTAAGTCAATGTATTTCATCTCTTTGATCGGATTAATGTTTGATTTTGGTGATGGCAATTTTTATCTGTGATATCCTGAAATGAGTCAGTAACTTCGACTTTTTTCTGCTAGCTTTCGAAATGTAAAAACACAACAAGTTCAACACGATGTCCTAGATAAGTTTGGGAAAAAAGCTCAAAAAAAAGAAACCCCACGAAAATTCAAATGGTAAAAGTTCAAGTCGTAAAATGAGAGAAGTTCAGAACATCGTTGAAAAAAATGTTAGTTAAAATAAACACTCACAAAACATTTTCTTTAAAAAAATTGTCATTCGTTCAACGATATAAACCATGCAAGTTCGCGGACGATGATACCGTGAACCGTTGAAAATTTCTCTCCACGTTTTCTATTCTTTATATGAGTGCTGAAAAGTACATGTATTACTAGCATATAAGTTCAAAAAATAAACCGCAATCAGTTCCCTAAAAATGCAAAGAAGTTCAAAAAAAATATAACAAATTTCTAGAGTCAAGTTCAAGTGCTCATCCAACATGATTAAAAATATATGGTCCGTTCATGTATTACTAGCATATAAGTTCAAAAAGATTAAACACGGTTAGTACGTCTATTGAATTCAAGAAAATGGTTAAAAAAGCTACGAGGAAAACCATATCAAAAAAATAGAGTAAAGTCCAATATGTGAAAATAGCTCAGTACAAACATACAAATAGATCAGTACGAGTACTCTGATTTTGTCGAAATACTATTGTTTGAACTGAATCATCTGAATCAAAGCATAGTGGCATCAAAACCAGTAATTTCCCTTTCAAGGTTCAGTGTGGATTTTACATTTATGAAATGATTTTCACCCCAACAAACTAGCTTCAAACAACCTTTTAGCATAATGCCGTGCCTATTAAACACCTACTGATTTGATTCGGCAACTTCCACTGATGTCTATAATCGTACAACAGTTCAGATTCCTAGCTGAAATAGATTAGCAACAAAAGTTTCAGCAAACAAACTATATTTTAGATTGAATTGAAAAGAAACCCAAAACATCCGGACAAGTTCAATACTACTACAAATAAGAGTTTATTGCCAAAGGAGAAGAGTTGGGAAGTGGAGGGGCTCTCACGAGGTGTCCCAGGGATGACAACGACGACGTGGAGGCTCTGGCTATTGTTTGGAAGGTCGACGACGAGTGAGAAAAGCCAACCATCACATGTGGGGAGGCACATGACGAGGTTGCCAACGCCAAAGACTTGGACGGCGTTCAGCAGACTGGCTTCGTTCCCGGCGGAGGCAACCGACGTTGAAGTGCTGGAGCAGGATGTCGTCCCCGAATCCTCAAAAAAATTGATTCAGTGCAGTCTCCTCCCGAGTCCCGACCCATTACCATCCCTAGCCACCGGCGGCCCGATGTGACCTGAGGCGCACCACATACCTCTTGCCTCGTGCTTCCATGGAGCGCATGCTGGAGCAGCGGCCGCCAAAGCTCTCCGCCGCCGCCGGCGTCGAGGACCAGCTTAGCACAGTGCCGGACTACCTCCTCATCCAAAACCTCCTCAAGCTCCAGGACGCCCCCATCATCGCTTGGACCAGCGTCCTCGCCCCCGCTGGCGCTGCATCTGGGCTCTCCCGCCGGAGCTCCACTTCCTCGCCGCCACTAGCCCCGACGGTGTACGTGCCGCCCTTGCCTCCCATGATGCCCCGGACCTCAGCCACCTCTCCGTTGCCGCCATCGAGGCCACCCCCAAATCTGAATCAACAGAAAATGCGGATCCTGTCCAGTTGGCCGTCTAATAGACTGCATCCTGAGCTGCGTAGCTCGAGGCGGAATCCATGGTGGCGTACCGGTGCCGGCCCGTCCATGCCGGCGAAGTATCGGT